>NW_024870667.1:0-52922 GCF_013358625.1 Macadamia integrifolia | reverse complement strand
ATTTATTTTTGGTTATATATATATATATATATTATTATTAGATTTAACTTCTAGGCATACGCATACTTAGACAGATATGAAAAATATCCCATAAAAATTTAGGAAAAATATCCCATAAAAATTTAGGATCTCACCTTTTATATATATATATATATATATATTATATTAGATTTAACGTCTAAGCATACGCATACTTAGACAGATACGAAAAATATCCCATAAAAATTTAGGATCTCACCTTCTCCATTGCCACCAGCTAGATCCCAAAAACTTAGTAGCAAGACACTAATATTAGACTTTTACTGAAACTTGTAAAATTTTACACTTAATGAGATGGCTGGTCACTTTTTTAGAATTTTTAAAAGAAATACTGTTTTCATTTGTTTACTCTAGTGAAAGCACATTGCTAGCATCATTCTAGGAATAGTAGCATTTGATATTAGGTGCAATACTGTAACATCGAATGATCACCTACTTGACTGATCCATAACTTTTCCCTTGATAAATATGAAAGCTTCCATACAGTTTTGGCAAGGTCACTTACAAGACTATTACATATTCAATGCACTTCATACTTTCGGTAGGGATGATATTAAGAAAATAAAATCCCATTGAATTATTTTCTTTTGAAAGATATTGATGATAATAAATTCTTCCACACAATTAGTTGGGAAAGAGCTTGATTGCCTTTTCATAAAGGTGTTATTGAGAAGATCAAATCCCTTATGTATTATTTTCTTCTAAAAGATATTGATGATAAATGTATTTGTTTGACTTATTTCTATTTTTATAAGTGTTTGGTATAATTTATAGCACTTATTTCTATTTATAATAAATTAGAATAAATCACAAATCACAAATTACTCTCAAGATATTTGTGATTTGTGGCAACAAATCATTTATATTGATTTTTAGGTTACCTAAAATGAGCACATGTGCTAAACTACTCAAAATCAAAGGTAAATAGGTAATTTCAGTATGTTTTATACTTTTCAAATAAAAACCCAAAATCCTATCATCTCTCTCCCTCGAAGCTCAAAGTTGAAGGTGAAACTTGAAACCTATTTTCTCATTATATAATATATTTTATTAATAGTAACCAAACGAATACTATTTGTGGTCCATAATTTATTCTCATGAATAATTTCTAAAAAATATTTAATAAATACAAATAGAAATCATACCAAAGAGAGCCTTAGTTGGGAAAGAGTTTGATTGCTTGCCTTTCCATAAACATGGTCTCAACTTAAGAAGAGTGAAGGATATCAACAAAGCTTCCATTATGAATCTTATTTTGAAGAATTGTCTTTAAGGAAAAATAGCTTGTGGGTAAGATGGGGATACTGTAGATACTTGAGAGCAGACTCTATATGGACTATCAAAAAATTAGTGGATTGTTGATTCATTAGAAAATACTTGACTATAGAGACTTGGTGCATATTATGTTAAATGGAAAATTGGAAATGGTTCTCCCACGGGGGCAAGGGAGGTGACTGTCAAGGTGGCCCTTCGACCAGGAATAACATTGAAGTCAGTCTTGGTCGTAGAAGGATTTGCCAATAGGCCCATCAAGACCGTTTTGTAAGAACAAAATTTGACTGTTGCCCGGATTGCAATTAAGTAGATGCATCTTTCTTTTGGCAGCAAAAGATATAGAATCTTGAGAGGTATATTTCAAAATACTATAACATAGGAAGATATTTGTGGACCCAAAAAGGAAGGTGAATTATTCCATTTCTTTGGTTGCCAGTAAAAGTTCAACCAAGCCCAGGTAGCAGCCAATTTTTTTCCATTTTATTACACTTTCTTTCTTGCTGCTGTTGTACTCCCAATCCAGTGGACCTCTTTGACTCAAGAACCTGGGTGTGGAATGGGTCGTAGAAGCTCTAGAAAGAAAATGAGCTCTGGTAGCTCGGATCAGACTCTGAGAGCTTATTTCTCTCTCTCTCTCTCTCTCTCTCTCTCTCTCTCTCTCTCTCTCTCTCTCTCTCTTCAATTGTTCTTTTATATAAAGTAAATTGTTAGATCCTCTTGATGGCAATGCTGTAGGTGGGAGGAGTTAGTCTCGGTGTTTGAGTATTTGGTCTTTCTAGTTTGTATTTTTCTTCTCTGTTCATTTTTTTTTTTTTTTTCTAATACAAATGTCTTGAAAAAAAAAAAAAATCCTAAGGGCTGAATACCTCACATAGATCATTTTTTTTTTTTCAATTAGATTGTAAACCAGAAGAAGTCAATCATCCTCTTCCACAAAAAGCCCTACTTCCTTGAAATCCAATTGATCAAGGAGTGGAGTAGTAATTTTGATCTTCTCAGAGTTAGCCCCGTGCCTAATTAACTGTTTTGATGAGTTCTTTGTATCATTTTGTATTCTCTTTTGATTTTTCTTATAGCTCGATTCAGCTATAGAGATAGACAGTTGTTTTGTTATGGAGTTTTCTCCATCAATTTTTTACTTTTTCTTTCTTATTCTTCTTTATTATTCTTTCCTCCAATTAGGGGGTGGAGGAAAGAATTCTTTGATTAATTGTTGAATAAATTAATCATTCACCCCCTCTCCATCCCCACTCCCCTAAAAAAAAAAATGAAAAAAAGAAAAGAGAGAAAGAAAAGTAACTAGTTGGGAGAATATATAGCTCTAGCAGATAGGCCCACAATTGTATATACATAGGCTATAGTACTTCATAATGGTCTCTCAATCCCCACACATTGCTTGTCTTTTTGTGAGATTTTTTGCTAAACAAGAATCAATGATGGAAGCCAAAAGCCACCTTGCTAGTGATAGGAGAAATGCAGTGAATGGGCAGATGAGATGTTATTTTCAATTTCATTTTCTAGAGTCGACATTGACTTGGAAAAATTATCAGATACAATTGTGAACATCATGGTCCTCGGGCAATAATCACACTTGAAAATTACATATCGTAGTAAGTGAATGGTCATGAGAAGGTGTTGAATGGCCTTTTTTGTTTTGTTTTTTTTTAAATCAAATCAATAAAGATGATGTAACGTCAAACCAATATGTTTCATCTGCTAATTAAGATTGGAATTTACTAGGAAACTACTATACTAATTTTCCAGAGTTAAGATTGACTCTAGAGTCTAGACAATGAAATTAGAAATAAGATCTAAGGAGTCATGAACCCTTCACTGCATTTCTTTCCAAGTGAAAACTCTTTTGTCCCTTGGAAGTGCAGGGAATGGGTGGGAAACTCTTTTGCTCAGAGGTGGTGGATGATAGTTTTGATCCCAAGCAACTTCTGTTGGTGGTTGTCATCACTCTTACACTCATGGTCATTTGTATCCCACCACCACGACGGAGAGTTTTCGTTGTGCGTCGCTTGTTTTGATAGACGATGTCTCCTCTTCCATCCTCATCTTCTTTCCTTTCAGGTATTTGGGTTTTTTGCATTGTTTTTCTTTATCAAAAAAAATTTAGAGGAACCTTTAGTCGCATTACCCTCCAAGGCCTTAACCCTCTTTGCTTCTTTTTTCTCTCAAACTCAGTACAAGTTGAAAGAGATGAGTTTTAATCCCATGGCACTTTGTTTTTAATAGTTAACAAACAGATTTTTAGTCAAGAAATTAAAATTGTTTGATTGCATTCTGAAATATTTAAAAAATAAAATGGTAGTGTTTATTTTTAACTTGAAATTATTGCTTTGTCCATCAAATTAATCATATATTTGTTAGAGAGCAAGAGTGAATGTAATTTCAATTTCGAAATTGAAAGCTAGAAAAACTAGAGCTTCTCATCTATTTGAGAATTTCAATGAAATTTAATTTTTATTTTATGAAATAAGGTACAAAAATCAAACCAAATAACTTTCAAAATAAAAATAACCTCTTGAAATTGAATACATAACAAATCATGCCTTAATTTCCTCTAGTTCTTATAAGTTCTTTAGAGCTAACAAATTTGAAATTTATTATTGTAACAGTTTCGCTGCGTTGAATGATCATTGGGCAATCACAGATTCTATCAGGGCCATCCATCTGATTAAAGTAACAGCACACCATGGTTGCAGATGTATTACATTTTGATAATTAGGGTCCTTGTAATCAACCCTATTAAGTTGAAATAAGACTGAATTTATTATTTGATGTTGTTGTATCTATAAATTTAGATGGTTACCTCTCCTTTGACTATTCCCAAGTACTATGTTAGTCTTCCGAAGCCAAACTTCCACAAGAACTTGTTTTTCTTTTGTTTTACATTTAAATCTGAATTTTTTTGAGTTGAATATTGCTGTTTCGAAAAGATAGGTGGAAAGACTTTCAGATGTATGAGGGGAATGTAGACAAATTAACAGTTGGTGTGGGACTAAACTCCCACCACATATACTAAACTTATCCCTAATAACTTCTCATTGATCTCGACGGAGTTTAACAACCTTAGAAGATCAATCAGAATCAAAATAGTTTTGATTCCCAGGTTTTAAAACCTTGTTCCTAGAAATTCAAACTTGGGTCTATTCCATGGCAGCCCTAATGGCAATTCACCCAATAGGTGATATAAAATCATCACTTAGGATTAAATGAAATAAAGGTTGAGGGTCAAGTCAATTAATCTCCATTTACATGATAATTTTCTCTAATTTTTAGCCTTTAAACCAAATTGTTAATTTGACTTTTCAACCATCTTCAAAGATAGTGAACCCACATGGCACATGGCACATGGCACATGGCACATGGTACACACGCCATGAAGTCAAGCTTACTGCTTTAGTAAATTACTATAATGAGGGGTAGTTCCACTATATCAATGCTTGGCTGCTCGGATTTGGCTCGTCTCTAATTCTTTTATTCTTCCTCGTCGATGTTCGAAACCTGTCCTCAAGAGATCTAACGGTTGAAATATAAATTACTTTTTGAACTTTAAATTCTTATCCCTAAATCACCAAAACCAGAAAACCACTGAACTGTTGAACCCCAAACCGCTCTCCTCTGTTCCACCTTAGAACTCGCCCCGGCGGACGCATCTTCTTCTTGTCTTACGTCTTCTACCTCTCTCGTTTCCTCCACTTACTTCACACATTCTTCACAATACTCAGGCGTAAACTCATATTCTTTCAGTTCTTTCAACCAGTCGATTCCCATCTTTATGTCCTTCCTCTGGCTCGAATTTTCGCAATCGCTTAAGGTTTTGGCTATTTCATCGATCACTCAGTGTAATCGGTGGTATATGGGTATCGATTCAGGACGGTAAGCGGGCGACCCAGCGCTTGCTTCCCCTTCGTGGTGAGTTGTCAGGTAGTGTTTTTGGGCTGCAACTTGGTTTGGCATGTAGGGGTTCTTCTGTTACATTTTCTGAGACGGTGGGTGTAATGGAATGGGGCTTGGGTCTTCAGAATTGAATGGAGCAATTCTCTTGCTTTTCTTGAACTTCTATATGAAGAAGCATCTCAGGAAGATGACCCTTCAACGACCCATACGTGTTTTGGCTCTGTCTTAGATGCTAGAAGAGAGATGGACAATATTGAAGAAGGATCTGTGATTTTTTCCTCCTTTCGTTATTTATCTTCTTTAGAAGCTTACATGTGAGAGTCTGAATTGTAACTGTAATTCCATCCATCCATGGATATTGGGGAGAACTCAATCAATTTCCCCCAGTTTTGTTGTATGGAATCTAAAATATGAAATGTTGATATCTTACCTTCATCAATCTTCAAAGTTAAAGGGTTCCAAAATAT
The DNA here is from genome assembly GCF_013358625.1 of Macadamia integrifolia. Taxonomy (NCBI): domain Eukaryota; kingdom Viridiplantae; phylum Streptophyta; class Magnoliopsida; order Proteales; family Proteaceae; genus Macadamia; species Macadamia integrifolia. The sequence goes on along the minus strand of NW_024870667.1, from coordinate 47,232 downwards.
CTTTTTTAGGAGATCTTTTTTTTTAATTTCACCATTGAATATCTGTCTCAAACGGAGAAGTTGCAAAATCGATCTTGTTTTGGGGTGCATTGCGTTGATACCACGAAAAAGAATGATGAACAACTACTTGGCCTCTGGATTAACATAGAAACCTCCTTTCAGCTTGGCCTCTCGCTTTAATCTGATTAGCTCTTTCTTCAGTTCAACGTATTATACTGCATATTTTTCAGCCCGCTTGAAAATGAGCTTTCAATTTTCAGCATTCTTCTTCTTCCGCACTTCCAGTGCTTCCATTTTTGCTGAAGTCCATTCTTCATTTCTCTTGCTCTTCTTCAGTACGGACTCAGGAACAATAGCCCCTCCCTTCTTCTCCCTTCTCTCTTAATCTTAGGTTCAGTTTACAGAGCTACAAGGAAGATCGATGCGAGCCAGAAAAGAGATTCTTCTTCTTCCTTGTTCTTCATTTCCTTCTCCTTCGTTTGCAGTTTCAGATCGTCCTTGAAAATAGGGAAGGGGAAGAAAGATTCACAACTTCTTCCCTGATTCTTCTTCGTCCTTGTTCTTCACAGAGCAGGTGGTTTGGAGTTAATGGTTTTGTGGTTTGGTTGATTGATGTTTTGGGAATAAGGATTTAAAGTTAAGGAAGCAACTTCATTTACAGCTGTTGGACCAGATGTCAGTGTCAGATGTCACTCATCGATGAAGAATTGATGAAAATTGATCGAACAAGAATTGGAGAAGAATCAAATCCGAATAGGGTCATCAAAAGGCATGGTCTTTAACAACAACTATGTAGCTATGGTGTGCAAAAAATTTATACTTTTCACGACATCTCAAGTTCAAACCCCTTGTAGTTACTTACTTCCCTCCCTGTTTACCCAAAAAAAAAAAATCCCCCATAAAAAATGGCAGAAAAAAATAAAAAGGAGAAGAAAATATGATCATCTCTTGTTTCAGTTTCCCTTGAGAGTTCTTCCAATCCCTTCATGCAAAGAGAAAGAAGAAACACCATTCCTAGGTGATTACTTAGCTAAGAACTTGTGAGGAGGGACCCTGCCTTCTTCACCAACCTCATTGTCGTCATCATCAACGGCACAGGCGATCCCTCTCCTCCGATCCTGAAAAGAGTGTTTTGGGTTTGGTTTTGCAAAAAGGTTAAGTGGTTTTGGGTTTCAAGTTTTTAATCATAGGAACTGTTGGATCTGTCAGAAGACAGGTGTCATTAGATTAAGTGGAATTTGAAGGGAATTGGAGACAAGCCAAGGGGCTAGCCACCACAGCTTGCGGTGCAATCTTTTTTCATAGGTCCTCACTCCTTAGCAAGTATTTAGTTCTTGGGCGTGTATCGGATGCGATACCGATCTCTGGATTGGATTGTATAAGTTTGATCAATTTTACCATTATTTTTCATTAAAAAAAAAAAAAAAAAAAAAAAAAAAGATTTTCTTTGCGACTCTACCCTTGTTCTGATACGATTCTCAACTCAGATGGGCTAGTATCGGTATCTACCTCAACTAATATTGATACGGTACTACCAATACAGATGATATAATTAATCCAATACCAAGGTTCGAAAACTCGATGAAATCTCAAATATTTCAGTATTTTTCTTTATAGAGACGAAATGGCATATGAAATGGAAATTATATAATTTCAGTCATTTCATTTCCATCATTACAGCCTAAAAATGTATTATTCCATCTAAATTTTGGCCATCTTGGTCATTTTTTTGCTCATTTTACTAATTTTGACTACTTCAACCATTAACCTCTAAAATGGCCAACGAAACACAAGAGAAAAAGTACACCATTTCGAAATTTCAATAATTTTAAAACAAAAAAAATATCGAAACGAAACCAAAAAAAAAATCAATGTGATAGGGTTGTCTTCCCAATATAGGAAAAAAAAAATATATATATACCCTTTCCCTGGTTTCTTAATTTAAAATCCATGTGTCCTACATGTTGTTATTGATAGAGCTCTTGGCTTATCAAATAAAAAAAAAAAAGAGTTCCACATCAGCATTCAATCTTTTACATATTAATTAAACCAAGTCTCTTGACAGTTCATTGCTTACAATTTTTGTACCTAATAAATTGAAATTAACATGAGGCTAGAGAGAGAGAGAGAATTTTTGAGTTAATAGTTTCCTTCCCTTGACTTACCTGATGGTTTCAGGCTTGTATTTCATTGAACGGAGGTGGCCACGAACTGAACGAACATGCATTACAAAGTAACGACAATGTATGGGCAAGTACACCAAACGGGATAAGAGGCTGCTTCATAATTACTATGCTTATTCCCATTTGGTGTACTTACCCACACATTGATACTCTTCTTGAATCTTACCGTTCACTTGTTGAATCTATTTTCCAGAAGAAGAACCCACATTTGTATTATGAGATAAGAAAAATGTTGAACCTATAAGTTCTTGGGACATATATGACAGGTTTAAATGGAAGCTTGAGAATGAATTCTAAGGTGTGTAAGGTTTTGAAGGAATCGGGTTGAGGGTGCTAAGAGATGGAAGGGGTGTGTGTTGCCTTCTATTTCTAAATTTTGTGAGGTGCAAGTAAAGGGAAGGAAGAAGTGCCCTTATTTAAAGTAGTTAATCTTGGGGTTTCTCTAAATCCTTCTTTGTAAGTTGAGGAAAGGGCTATATAGGAATTAAAGATGGTGAAGTTGTTATTTTATGTGGGCCGATTCCGTTTGGATCATGGTTTCAAGTATCGTTTTGATATCAGTGGCATTGGATTGATATCGGCTGAGATCGATTCCTTATCCCTGACCGATCTTGATAAGTTATCTAGATCGATTTAGGAGTAAAATAGTAAAAAAATTAATATTTTTATAAAAGCAGAGGCAAAATCATACGATATCCACCGATCCAATCTAATCCAGATTGATATCAAATCAGTATCGATAGATACCGATACCAATGTCATACCCTAAATCCTTGGTTTGGATGGCAACCAATTGTCCCCAAACACCAACTCAATGTGGCAAATCTCATTGAGTGACCTCTATTGGAAAAGAAGGAAAGTAGGAGCAGCAGTAGCAACTATAGGGAGCATATCTCCTATTGGTTTATGTTAATAGGAGATAAAAATAATAGTCTGTTTGCGTCTTCATATTGTAATTAAGCTGATCAATTCCTTGCGGGTATTCCACCATTAATAATTTACAAGATCTAGCTTTGGTATTCCCTAGATCGAGCCGATTGAAGCCACAGATTAAACTGAACCGATGGTTATTGCTGAAATTTTTTTTTCTTTTTTTCTTTTTTTTCTTTTTGGTAGAATTCAAATTTGTTATTTCATCAGTTCCAATCAAGTAAGGGTGTCGATCACCTTGGGTTTGATAAGATTAAGGGCAATTAAAAACTAACGTTAGGGGTTCCTTATTAACGGATTTTGTTTAATTTAGATTTATTTTTAAATTATTACCCTTGTAAGCTACTGATTAGTACCCCAAACATGAAACACCTACCCACGGTAGGGGGATATTACAAAGAAATTCCAGGACAAGGCAAAACAGAAGATACTCTTGTTTACCCCCAATACCTATCACATGGCATCTAATGAATTTTACAAAGTTCATCTACTTGTAGAATTTATTTTTTCTTTTCTTTTTTAAATCAAATTGTCCAAGTCATCTTACACGCACCTCGACTAACCCTCGGAGAAACTAGGGCAACAACCACCCACTTGTGAAAGTTAATTCTATTCATTTTTATGAGTTTGCATGGGTTACATTTTCTACAAAAATCTTTTTTATTTTTCTCAATTTTCATTATTTTATGTTGTTTTATTTGATCTCAAAGAAATAACATAATTTTTCACCAAACAAAAATCAAACCCTTTTCAAATTATTTCCTTTGCATTATAGTATATTAACACTATCCAACCTACCAAGTAGGCGCCTCCAACAAAAGTACTCTCTACCCCAACCGACTTCCTGAATGTTATCATTCCGAGTCTCTAACCCTACCACTAATATGACAAGCCCGGTAGTATGCTTTCTTCTTGAAGAATGTACATTTTACTGATGATGGATTACTTATTGATAGAAAATACTATTGAAGGAGGCTTGAAAAATATTGGGGAGCAGTACTAAAAATCAGACCCCTGAAAAATCCGACAGACGAACAAGTTTGTGCATACAATTCAGGAAAATTCACATATACACAAATACGTTATATTATATTTAAAAAAAAAATTAGCTCTTCTTTTTGGATTACAAAAATTCAAAATTTTTCTTATACCAGAACAATGGTTTTTAATACGGACCGATAATCAGTTCACGATTTTTTGAAATCCAAAAAACGTGAAGAAAATGGCCAAAGAATTAATTGGTATAATGAAATTAGTCAATATAAATTTGAAGTAAAATATATTAACAGTTCACGAAGTTTTCATGCAGATTATCTCAGTCACCAATGGATAAACAACAAAGTAATGATGGATGGATAACCATCAAAGGAAAGGCAAAGCAAAAGAATCCTCAAGCAGATCTACTGCAAAGGAATCTTCTAGCAAACCATCGGCATAAAAGCCTTTTGGGAAAAAATCTTCAACGTCATATACACGACCTGCTAATAAGATTGGTTTATCACAAGCTTCACTTACCCCAAACGAACCATTTCAATATTCTCTTATACCAGGAATATCTCAATGGACTCCACTATCTCAGAATCAATGGACACAAACTCCATTATCTCAAACACCTTATTCTTAAATTCAGTGGGCACAGAACCCATATGAGACCCTCTCACTTACCTGCAAGTGACTCAGATGCAAAATGATATCCGACTTCGAAATCTCTTATAGCAAGAGCCTACAGAAGTCTCTGAATTCAAAATCACTTAATTTCATAGACATCAAGGACTCCCCAACGATGTCTATTACATGATTAATCAAGTATGGAAATCACACTGTGGCAATAAGAAAAAGGCCTTCAGACATGATTTGCATACTCTTTCTACAACCCTTGCCTAACATTTTACAAACTAAAAACGTTTCTAAGAATTAATCTTTAAAATCATTACCCAAACGAATTTTGACGATGATATTGAATATGATAAAATAAACAATTTCTCAAGCTCTCTGAATTTCTTACTGATTTTCATGAAAAACCCATTTTTCATAAAATCAAACGAATGTCTTTATGAAAAAGCACGGCATGTACTACCCAAGAAATGCTTCAAATTTATTAAAAAAAAATTTGTCAAAGATAATATTTTTCATTTTTCTCAGATATTACAAAAATATCTAAAAGACCTGTTTTTTCATGAAATTTATTTTCGCGTTCTTTTTTATCCTTCCACTGACTCATGGGCTATGCACATTATCGAATGGGGATTCTGTGGACGAATTGTTTTTCAACCCGACAACACGGAATTTACCCGTCTTCTACCTATGATGATGCGTACCATGATTTATCATACTTTCAAAAATTAAAATTTTTGCCCTGGTTTGGTTTTTAAAATTTATTCTTCCTTGGGCTGGCGAGAAAGATAACATTTTTATCAACCTTACCAAATCTGGATTCTTACTACTGCCAACCAAGAGGCATATATTGGACCCCCCCAGAATTGAAGAAGATATAAGCCTTGAAATAATCCAAAATAGTGATCATCGACAAGTCTGAAAAGGTGCCTTAATAACATTAAGGAGAAAAGCTTTTGAAGTAGCAAGAGATCGATTTACTACCAAAGTAACCAACAGTCGAAGATTATTCTGCACAGACATTCACATTGACTACATGGTCAATCCTCAACAAGAAACTAAACCAAATCAATTTCTTGATAATCTTATGGACTTGGTACCATTGGACACACCATTGGATTTACTCTTGGATGTCTAATCTACCATTGCCTTACAAGAAGCGATGGATGAAGATTTACTGGGAAGACACTCTTCGGCAGGAAGTTTTGATTCTATAATTAAGCACAACATTGATAATATGATGCAAGCATAAAGCATAAAATGGACCAACCATATTGAACCATCATGACATCACACATGACTCTCATGATGACGTCACCATATTTTACCAGAATTATGCACTTATTACCGGAACTGTAGCAAGTTACTAATTACAGATTTAAGTTACACTAAAATTCACAGACTTTAGAGCTCTTTAAATCCGGAGTCTATAAAAGGAGACCTCCTCTTCAGTCGTGATCATTCAATTTTCTTAGTATCTCGTTTAGTTTTTCTGTAAAGTTCTTTTGTTGTAAGGTTTCTCTTTTGTAAGAAATTTCTGTAAGCACTCTTGTATTCTGCCCCGGCAGTCTCCGACTAGAGTTGGTTCTCTTCTGTAAGAAATTTCTATAAGCTCTCTTGTATTCTGCCTCAGCAATCTCCGGCTAGAGTTGGTATCAGAGCAGCAGCAATGATCACTGTGGCTCTTCAGCTTCACCCTTGGTTAGATAGCTATGAGGATCACCTGATTCACTATCAGGGCTATTGATCAGTGCAGATTACCATTGATCTTTAGCAGATCCTCTAATCTATCTCCTACGGGGATAGTTTCTGTTAGCCTCCGATCTGTGGACGGCAACAACGTAAGTTAACATGTTTGTTTAGTAGTTTCTCTGTATGTCTCTTTAGAATTTTCTGTTAATTTTGATTTGATATTTTTTTACTTTCAACCAAAAAAAAAAAAAATTAGTATAGAAAGGTTCATTTTCTGGTTACATCTACTAATTCAAAACCCATACATCTCTTTCGTATCCACCTTTTGGCTCTAACTTTGGCCAGTTGCCATTTACAAATAGAGCTTGGTTGTTGGCAGATCAGTAAGAAAGAGATGGTCTTAAATACTAGAATTACAAAATTAATCAATGGTTATGAATCCACCATTAGAAACAGATCCACCATTTACTGCTCGTTCAAAATTTGTTGTTATATCAACGATTAACAATCCAACGGCCCAACAAAATAATAATCAAAACTTTAATTATCCTTACTACAAGGAAGCCTTAGATCATTGGAAATATAGATATAAAGAGTTTTCAGACCACACTGAACAGAAAAAACTTTTAAATATGACGCAAGTTTTCTATACTGAACACGAATCAGTTTTTAGAGAACATGCATATATTTTGTTTAGTGATAATGAATCTGAGAGTGACATCCAAGCCATCACAGATCATCAGTCAGACAAGTCCGAAACAATGGATGAATCTTCAGATGACAATGATGAGCTAGTTATAGACCAACCTGAGTTTAGCTCTAAATCGAAACGGAAGATTTCTTCCGATGATCATCTTGAAAATGATCCTGAGTTCGCCCCTCAATATGGAGCTCGAACTCATTTTGAAGATAACAATATCTTCACTATCAAAGAAGAAGATGTCACTCCCACATCTTTCTACCAAAAAAAAGATGACTTAAACAAGACCAAACTTCTATAGGAACTGAAAAAGGTGTGGAGTGATGAACTTTGATGTGTACAAATTTATACAACACCTATGAACATGCTTAACAGAACCCGTTTTAAAACCTAGCTTCCTCTCCCATCAATCTTTTATCTCTCTCCACCGTCAAATCCTGAACCACCTCATCTGCACAACAAAACCATAAGTCTTTTTCTCTCTCCAACATCAAATCCTAAACCCACTTATCTCCACAACAAAACCATTTTGTTTGTCACCCTTAATTCCATCAAGGATAAACCATATTCAAACCCCTTCTTCTTCAACATATACCCTATTGGATTCTCAGTAAAATTCACCATGCCTAGTTCAAAGACCCTTTTTGATCCATCTAACACCCTTTACAAATGTGGCAGAGGGTTCTCCAAACCCAAGACACAAAGGTGCTAATGTAACCTACCCAATGATAAGTTTCATCACAACCACTGTAAGGAATAAACAATGAACCCACAATCCAATCATAACATCACATTAAGGGTGTTAATCGGTTCGGTTTTGGTTTAAATGGTACAGATCGGTTTGGTTCACATTTATTTGACTAAAATCATAACCGCACCATTTACTAAACGGTTCCACTTTTTGAAACCGTGACCGTTTAGTAAATGGTTTCAATTTCCACGGTTTCTAAACGATGTCGATTTCACGGTTTTAAACGGTTTCAGTTTCTATTTATTCCATACGGTTTGTAAAACGGTTCACAATCAGTTTATTATATCTTGCAACCATCTCTAAACTGAATATCATAAACTTATCAAAAAATAATTGGCAACCACAAATAAGAGATTCTATATTAACGATGGTATGTCTTAATTTGATAATCTAGTGCTATTTCTTTACATGATCATTTTCAAACATTTAGAACTAATATCATACAACATCCAAATCCAGCCTTCTACAGCATAAAATATTAAAATGACAGGTGGTTCAACCAAAACACCCCGCCTATGATAACATAATAACATAGTAACATATATGGATTACAAGTTCATGATCTAAAGCCTAAACTTGAACTGAATTGCAATAAATCATACCAAAGTAGGATGGGCACTTAATTTAATTGTTAATTGTTATACGGATTACTGCCCCTTCTTTATTTAATTGTTATACGGATTAATCGGATTGATTTAAACGGTTTTAACGGTTTTAAACGGTTCGATTTAAACGGTTTCAATTTGGTTTGAAACCAATGGGTTCCGCAGTTAAAACCGACCCGACCCATTTAGCTAATCGGCCTGAAACTTGAAACCATAATCGCACCATTTACTAAACGGTTTTGCAATTTCGGTATAAACAGATCAATTCGTTTTCAATAAACGATTTCGGTTACAAATTCACATCGTTACATCACGTCACTTTTTGTGAAATCCTTCTCTTACCCATCACTTTTTGTGAAATCCCGCCTATGATAACATAATAACATAGTAACATATATGAATTACAAGTTCATGATCTAAAGCCTAAACTTGAACTGAATTGCAATAAATCATACCAATGTAGGATGGACACTTAATTTAATTATTAATTGTTATATGGATTACTACCCCTTCTTTATTTAATTGTTATACGGATTAATCGGATTGATTTAAACAGTTTTCAACAGTTCGATTTAAACTGTTTCAATTTGGTTTGAAACCAATGAGTTCCGCAGTTAAAACCGACCCGACCCGTTTAGCTAATCGGCCTAAAACTTGAAACCATAATCGCACCATTTACTAAACGATTTTGCGATTTCAGTATAAACGGATTGATTCGTTTTTAATAAACGATTTCGGTTACAAATTCACATCGTTACATCACTTCACTTTTTGTGAAATCCTTCTCTTACCCATCACTTTTTGTGAAATCCTTCTCTTACCCCTGGGTGAAGGAAAACTTAATCACAGAAATGAAAGATCCATTGTTCTCTCATTGTCATATGACCTCTAGAGTCACCGGCGAAGGTACCTCACACAAATTAGAAAGCCCAACAATAATTTGATCATGCTGAACCGCAAGTACTATAATTTAGAATACCCAACCCAGAACTGTCAATAACGACGGGCAGTAAAATAAGAAACACAATGTGCTGCTACAAGGCAATTTAACAGCAGAGTAGAGTTCTACTAATCTGTAGAAAGCTACTTGTTCAAGTCAGAGAACATTTCCAAAGCTGAAATCCTTTTTCCGAATTCAACGAACCAAAAAGACACTCCCGCATTGAAGAACAGGATAAAGCATAGCATCAGGGAATTTGAGAACCAAACATTAGAAAAGGTAATAGATGACAGAAGAATTAAGTCTACTTATTCTAATAAAAAAGTAACCACAATTACAGATATCCTCCTGACGAACACGAAATCCTCAGAGACATCTATTACAACCTCTCAGTTAAATAAGAAGTTTATATGGGAACCAATAGGATCCAAAACCAAAAAAAGTAGAATGGTTCGGGGGAAACTCCCTCTCAATCTTTCCCTCTGAAACTAAATTATTCTAAAGGACAAAAATTCGCAAAACAAATTCGCATAAAGAAACTCGATTAACTTTTTCATCACCATCTAAGGCTAATTGGTAGGTTACGATAAGATCGTAAAATTAGCCTCCACCAGATCCGTACTTCTTTCCAAAAACGATCAGCTGCAGCTTGTCATAACCAGCAAGCACACCAGCACCTGCAACTGCACGGAGGATGTTGGCACCTGCACCCTTGAACAAGGACTTGGGTCCCTCATTCTTCAGGATCTGTGAGAATGCATCCAATGAGCTCTTGTACTTGACAGCTTCACCAGAGGTCATCATCATTCTTCTGCGAACGGTGTCGATTGGGTAAGATGCAAGACCAGCACCATTCGTGATGAGCCAACCCAATGCAAAGCTAGCAAAGAAACTATCCTGAAATTCATCAAAACAACACAATTTGCAATTTGTAAGCATTGAGTTGATGGGCAAAAACAAAGCATAACAATATTTCAAGGATACAAAGAATCAATTTCCTGGGTAATAAATGGTAGTTCAGAAGATAATGTTTTAGTTAAAGCACCACAAGAAATCCAGAATTTCTATCCTCTACAGTGATTTTAAATATGGGTTTTGCGCAGGGTTTTAAAACTCATAAACAGTGACAGAAGAAGTCAGCAGTGATTTCAATTTGAATTGGATTAAAATCGTAGAATCTGTACATCAAAGGAATATTCCCCTGCTTCTGGTGACTTAATCCAGGAACAAGCCATTTTTACTCGTCGGAAATCAGTCAATGCAGGCGTCCAAATTACGAGGCTTCAACCAACATACAAAAATAACCATTGCCAAACAAACAAAAAACACTACCTTTCTCTCCATCTAAAAAAGTCCAGCTAGAGTTACTAACCTCCATCTTCCCAGTAAGAAGAACTGGTTTCAAAGAATCATACAATCCGAAGTAGAGACCACGGTACACAATGATTCCGACACATGAGATGTTGAAACCACGGTAAAGGCCAGCAATACCATCCGACTTAAGTGTCTTCCTGTAGACATCAACGAGACCATTAAATTGTCTCTCTCCTCCTTTCTTTGCTGCCTTGGAATCATTAGCCAGACGGGTTCGAGCATAATCCAGTGAATAGACAAATAGCAGAGATGAAGCACCAGCAGCGCCACCAGATCCCAAGTTGCCTGCAAACCATTTCCAGTATCCATCTCTGTCTTTCTTGAAGTTGAACAACCTCTTGAAGTAATCCTTAAAGGCAAAGTTCAAGGCCTGGAAAAATTTTGAGATGTTACAAAAAATGGTTTCCAGTAAAAAAGATCAAACAGCACTAAAATAGGAATATATCCAACCTGTGTGGGGAAGTAACGGATGACATTAGCAGTGTTCCCTCTCCACAATGACATTACCCCTTCGTCCTTAATTGTCCGCCTAAAACAGTCCCCAATACCTTTGTAAGGCTCAGACAGCCGACCAGCCTTGATCATTTCATCTTGGTTTTGAATCAAAAGCTTAACACGCTCAATAGGTGCAGCGGCCGTTTTAGATACAGCTGCAGATACTCCACCCATAAGGAAATCAATAGCAAAGTTCGTGAAATTTTTCTCCTTGGGGGCTTGAACAAAGATCGGTGAAGTGGCAGAGGAAACCATTGACAGGTCAATGTTCCCATTGCATGACTTCATCAATGGGGACTGCAAATTTGAATTGCAATAGTTTCCATATGAAAAATGCCTCTGAGACATAGCCGGCCTATGGAAGCCCCCATGGTTTGCTGGTGCATCACGGGAAATACTAGACCCAAGATTGAGCTGCCCTGTAACCTTTTGAAGCACCGTTGGGTGCTGAGGCCGATCACCAGCCATCATTATGTTGCAAAGTTAAAACCCTGCAAATGATAACTACTGATAAGACAAAGCAGACATTTCACAGCATTTTAACAGTTCAGAAATTTTTTAATCAAAATAAACAATGACAAGGCACTATGATTTTATGGGACAATGTTTTCTGTACGGGAATGTAGGGCCTGAGCCCAGACTGAGGCGGCGAAATGACTGACCAGCCCTGTGAAAGGGTGCAGCCCCTACACTCCCGGACAGAAAACATTCTCCCTATTTTTATGTCCAAATATTGCTCAGGATATGAAAAACAAAACCAATAGCACAAACACAGTGTAAGAGGTAAAGAGAGAAATCCTGAAATCCAAAAACAAGCCCCAGAAAACTCCAAAGTAAAAGATCTAGATACTAGTAAGCAATTTGAGCTACACTAAACAAAGGTTCTGGTTTGATAATAGTCCCATTTTCATCTGAAATTAGGTCATTCATATGAATCAATAAAAACATTATACAACATTATACGGAAGAAGATGGACAAGATGGCCACATAGAGCTATTAAACTAACCCAAACAGCATCAATTTTAAAACCCAAATTGTAGGAACAAAACATTTTCGACTGTAGAGTTTAGAAATCTCAAGACTCAATGAGTAGGCTCAGCTTCTCTAGACTTCTGATGATGTGCTGACACCGCATTATCTGGATCTATCAGCAGTGTTTGAAACCTAAACAATCGTATAGAACTATTTGAAGACCAAGCTGAAGCAAAAAATTCAATCACTGAATTCTCCTATACCTTTGATTTAACAATCAATTTGCAATATCAATAGCAGAGATACATTATACTCCCAATCTCCCATGTCTGCAAAACATTCATTTAAATCTGCCATGATCACTGAGATCATGTCATACTAACTCTACAACAATGGACTAGTACATAAACATATTGAACGTCCATTCTAATAAACAATGCATTATTGTAGGAAACTGCATCACTACAAACACAGATGGCTCAAAATCTTTCAACTACACAAGTACAAACCAAGCGGCAAGGTCAAGTACAGATAGAAGATGGAAATAAATCAAAAATTCCTCAACGAAAACAAAAGATACTGTATGAAAGAAAACATAACGCAAATTGATAATATCCAAAAAATATGCTACAAGCTAGAGATGGAAAATGAACGATAAAGAACAGTCTGAACGGAAACATAACAAAAATTGATATGATTCAATAGACCTGCTTCAAGCCAGAGATAGCCGGTAACACATAAAAAATGTATCAGAAGTCAGATCTATGAAAACGCAAGAAAAAACATCCTAAGAAAATGCATCCATTGTACAACAACAGAGTGAAGAACACAACCTATGTGGATCCAGATCCACGAATGACAAGAGGAGAGGGAAGGCTTTTTTCTTTAATCAAATAAAAGGGATTGAACCACCCAACTGAACTGCTAATGGATCTCTCAGCACGTAGTTCTAATTTCTAAAAGAAATATGACAACAGTATACGCTAGAGTCCGGGAAAAAAAATTACTTTTTTTATAATCAAGTAGAAGGGATCGAGCCACCCAACTGACCCGTTAATGAATCTACACGACAAGTAGTTCTAATTTCTAAAGGAAATATGATAGAAAAACATAGTAGAAAAACATAGTAAAAGCAATTGAGCGAGAAAGTTCAGCAAAACGAGATCTAAAAGAACAGTCTTCTAGCAAGGAATTTAAGAAGAGCTTAAGATTCGATCACTAAATGAGAAATTTCTTCGCAGAAAGAAAATCAAGCAAACAATCCAAACTAGCAGTAAAAACTACGATTCTAAACAATCAGATCGGATCTCCCGAAGCAGACGATCCGGTCAATTCCGATCATAGAACACGTAAAAGCATATTTACAGGGAAGAAAAGAGGGCTAAAATCGCCGCAGAGCATACCTTGAAGCGCTAGATTGTTGAGCTCGCTCCGCCTCTCGCTTTGAAGAAAAGCGAAAGGAGGAGAGAAGAAAGAGGAGAAGAAACGGGGAAGGAGGCAGGAGGCGATAGGAGGAGAAGGGTTTTGGGTGGACGGTGGCTTTAAGGGCTGACTACAATAGATATTTTATAGCTGGATGATTCTTCGCTACTTCTAGAACTATGTTTTTAAATTGCGATCTTCATACGACCGCCACAATCACCGTTGGATTCTAAAATATAAGAGTCGATGGTTCCCATAAAATGGTAAGGACGATACAGAAATCGCCACGTTAATGTCTGCCGCACCGTTAAAAAGGTAACTTGAAGTTATTACGTGAGGGCATCCATATCTAGCTCAGAAAATATTCTAATCGGACGGTTAATAATTACCCAAAAACTATGGGAGACTTTCTATATTATACGCCCCAGTTCTTAGTATTTGAGTAGGAAATATATAAAGAAAGATCTCGTTGAGCATCCCAATGAAAGGAATGGAAGGGATACGGCGATACGTCATATGAGGCATGGTTCTAGTGTACGTTATCAAATCGGGTATCGGTCATCCGAAAACCGATATGACATCAAACATGAATCGGTATCAGATCATCTTAAGAATAAATTTTTTTTTTTTTTTCACATTTTTATCCTTTATCCGGATTATTCCACTGATATAGTATCAATCAGATATCAAATTAAGAACATGTAGAACTGATATAAATCATGCTCGATCCAATAAAATCAAGGGAAAATTACGTGATTACCCACTATTGAGTTTACTTTTACAGAAATATCCACGTTGTGTTTTGTTCAATAGATTTATCCAAAATAAGTTTACGTATTGCAAATAAACCCATAATAGTGCTCACAGTACGCTTTCTGTATTCTCCTGCAATCGGCTATAACATTTCCGATTTCTCAGTCTCTCCTTCAATCGGATCTTAAAGGTCCGATTTCAACTCTGCAACAATGTCATCGTAGCCGTCATAGTTCTCGCCGGTAATTCCTCGTCTCTCTCTCTCTTTTTTTTTTTTTCCCTTCTTCTTCCTCCCGTAACTCCATCTGGCACTTACTTTTTCTTCTTCATGCAGCCCGACCCACCTCCACCTCCACCTCCACCTCCACCCCCCCTACTGCAACCCAATCCACCATAGGAACTTCTCTTTCACAATCCGCAGACCCACTCCTCTTAGAATCAGTCAAAGGGGATGTCAATCTATCAACGTGCTCTCTTCCAATTTTCAAGTCGACATCGAGATTTAAACTCTCAAATAAAACCAAACAACAAGGAGGAGACAAAGGGTATTGTCTTCTGGATTGATCGCCTAGTTTGTTCATAAAAACAGTCTCAACGGAGTGGGGAGAAAAGTGTAGAAGAGATGGGTTCGACTTCGACGGAGAATCAAGAACAATTTGAACAAAAGGTTTCGAGGTTTTTGTGTCTTTACAACTTTAGTGTGATCAATGAGATATGAAGAAACAGGTTCGCAAATGACACAAACTTTTATGGAGAAGATGAATCGATGTTCCTTAATACCCCTTTCCCCGCCGAAGGCAAATCTGACATCGAAGGCATCTTTAATCCTCTCTATTAAAGATTATCTCTCCCCTTCCCTTCCGTTCTTAATTATCGATGTCCACATCTAACTAGCATAGATTAAAACTAAGAAATTTAATTTTGTTTTTAGGTGTAGGATTTTAGGGTTCATGGTTTTCTCCCAAGTTTTTTTTTTTTTTATTAAACAAAGAAATTACTGATTTGAATCAACGTTTTGCTTGATATGGTGTTCATATGATTTTCAGTTGGCAATTCTTTCCACAGCGTTGCGAATCTGCAGGCGAAAGTGTCTCCTTTGATTCTTCTATATTTTTTCTTTTAAATTGTTTCCTCCTCTCTTTTGTTGAAAAGTTAAACTGGGGTTTACTCTGAAGAAGAATCCGATGATAAAGTTTTTGGTTGCAGAGTAATTTAGCAACCACTTTTATCCATGGTCCGTGAAGATGGATATTTAGAACAGATTGGAAGAGAGAATTACAAGGAAATCATAAATATTATAATAAATTATGGGAGAATACATGCCCAAATCGTAGACATACAATGGAAGGAGTACGATGAGTACTATTATGGGTATATTTGTAATACACAAACTCCTTTTGGATAAATCTGTTGAACGAAACACAACGTGGATATTTATGTAAAGGCAAACCCAATAATGGATAATCACGTAATTTTCTCTAAAATCAATACTGATACTTTTTTTTTTCCCTGATGAATCTAATATTGATACTTAGGTTGCATTTTGTAGTCATTTAGTTCTAAAAGATATGTTTCATGTCAAAAATTTAATTTCAGTTTCTGTGTAAAAATATCGTTTAAAAAAAAAAATGTTTGATGAACTTGTTTCATAAAGTATTATCATTTTTTTTTTATTTAGAATAAAATCAAAATGAAAGATCCCATCGTTTTATCATTTTTCCTTTTTAACTCTTTTTTTCGTTCTAAAAAAAATTAAAAAACATTAAATTCACATCAAACGTATTAATTTTTTATTTATTCTCATAGAAAAAAAAATTGGGAAACATATTTTTCTAATTGACTACCAATCGCAGCTTAGAACCAGATTAAAACTGTATTTGTGCGAGTGACAAGGTCCCACTGATTATCGGCCATCCGATGGAATTTGTTCTTTTACTTGTAGACGGGTCTACTGAATCAGCGGTTGAGTATTAAAAGAGAACAATCATCGGTTTGATTGGTGGAGAATTTACGTGGGAGAATGGGAAATTAGTTGGACTTGGTCATTGGCAGCTGAGAGCTAGTGGTCGGAACAGCCGCGCCGTTTTGTTTGACGACACTCGTGGAGCCGTGGATATGAACGAACGACTCTTTTTTCTGGGGTCCACATCTTATTTAATACTGATCCATCGCTTGGCCCATGAAACAGGCCGCGCTAAGGGGTATTAAAACCATTGCCAAAAGGCCAAAAACTAGGGTTTTAAATTCCCATCCAAACCCGAACTGAAGATTTAGAAAACGAAACCAGACCGTACTGACTGAATGGAGCAATCGGAACTGATATAAAACCAGAACCGAAATCGATATAAATAACCGATCCAAACCGTATCAAAATCGACTCTTTGGCGTAACAGTGTGGTTTTGCTTTCACTTATTACCAGCCAAAAATCAGTTCAACTAAAAAACTAGACCAAACAGACCAATCGATATCGCTAATGAAAATCATTATTTTGAAATCAAAATAATGTTATGGACAACATATTCAAACAACAACAACAACAAAAACAAATATAAACTTATTCCAACTGAATGGGGTCGGTTACATGGATCCAATGTTGTAAAATAATAGAAAGTAAAGAAGCATAAAAAATCAGTTAAAATGAGAGAACACGGGGATAAGTTTAGGGGGTATTGTAGAATATAGATATGCATCATAGAAACATCCCTTATAGGAGGTCGGCAACGCGAGTTGTTGTCATCCATAAAACTCTATCCGAAATCATACTAGGGTCAAGCCCTACAAATTGCATATTCTTTTGGACCATCTCGTTAATAGTCATCTTAGGTTTGCCCTTACTTTTTATGGTGCCTACCAAATAAATATGATCACTCTTCCATACTGGGGCCTCCATAGGTCTTTGTTGGATATGATCATACCACATCAATCGGCTCTATCGGAGTTTGTCAAGGATCGATGCAACTCTCACGACCTTTATCCAACTAATGCAAAAATTTGTCCAACTCCTCGTAGACAGGTAAACCCCTTGGTCATGCCCAATGGGATTTATGGCGCAAGAAGAAATAGGAGAGTCAAATGACTCAGACCCATGACCTCGTGGGAGTAGCTTAGGTCATACTTATGCATGGAATGAATGTTAGCATGTGGCACAAGATGAAACACAGGAGAGTCAGACCCATGACCTTGTGGAAATACCTAGACCTAGGGGTGTCAATTCTTAAATCGAATCGGTAAAATCGGTCAGATCGAACCAAACTGAAGCCTTATTGGGTCGGTTCGATTTGGAGTATTGCAACCCCAAAACCAAACCAAACCGTACCGAAAACCAGATGAACCCGAAACCAAACCAAAACCGGCTCAAAACCCATACCGAAACTGAAACCAAACCGGTAAGAAACCGAAACACTCCAAAAATCATAAAAAAAATCAAAATTTGCATAGTTTTATAAACATTTGCACGGAAAGTCGAATCCAAACTAGACCAAAAACCAAAACCAACCCGATTACAAATCGATTTAAGAAACCGAAGACAAACCGAAACCAAACCGCACCAAAATCGAAACCAAACCGAAATTGGAATTTTCTTATTGGTTCGGTTTTGGTTTAAACTTTCTCACACCGAAACCGACTCAACCCGGATCAAAACCGAGCCGAACCGACTGATTGACAGCCCTACCTAGACCCATAACCTCGTGGGAGTACCTTACGTCATGCTTATACATGGGATAGAATGTTAACATATTAAGGAGCATATGATTGGATTCGGGTCTAAAAATGGCCTATCTAATCCATCTACTGTCTATCTAATAATCAAAATTGCCACATCATTTACCACATGGTACATTTTTGTGAAGTATCAAGAAAAACTTATCATTACCATACAATGAAATGGAATAATTTTTGGGAGAATTACTTGGTTACCCACTTTTGTGTTTCACTTTGCAAAATTATCCAAGTTGTGTTTCACTTAACAAAAATATACAAAATAATGTTTAGATTTACAAAACTACCCAAAACAGAAACCTCCGCTCACCTTCACTCAACCAAATGTATAATTTGTCATTTTTACCCCAACATCCCTCTTCCCTCTTCTCTACTCACCATTCCCTGTAACCACCCTGTCCAACCCTGCAACCCCCATCCCTTCCCTACCACCGTCATTCTTCCTCATGCGGTCGTGCCTCATCCTATCCTGCTACCCCTCTCTCCCTACCCTATTCTTCTTTACACACCAACCCGGTATTGGTATTGACATCTCTTTATTCACCAATCATCTCACACCCTGCCCTCGATGCCGAAGAGAAGAACGAAGCTAGACAACACCCCACACTCCAAGCTTAGGATCCAGCAATTATAATAGCATCTGATGTGTCACCATGGACTGAATTCATTCCCCCACCCCTTGTAATTCCACCGCCAACTACCCCAGACCAAACCTGGAAGCACCCCTAACTGGATCTTCCACATCGTTGATACAATCGTTATCTGGTTTCCAAGCTTCGCAAAATTCCTGTAAAAAATCAATCATCTAGCAACGAGGCAAGGAAGGGCGAAAACTCCAAGCAACTTCCACGATCTCTGCAAAATCAGTCCAATCAACGCTCTGTTCTTCCTTTGGACAGAAGAAAAATTCTGGTAATTTTGCACCGTTGGGTATCCTCTTTGAACGCCACCAATCTACCATTAGTTCTATGCCAGATATGGCATACTCTTCCATATTTGGCAAAGCTGTCAGACACGGATCAGACAACAATTTTGTTCTTAATGCTTCGATTTCCCTCCTCTACAATTTCCGTTGATGATGCGATCCGGGTTAGTAATTCCGGTTCAGGCAAGAGAAGAAGGTCACTGTTTTGATCTTTAAGAACACAGTAAGGAAGATAAAGAGAATATTAAGGTTGAGAGCAGGGAGTTGTTTCCTATCCATGTTCGAAGAAGAAGAAGAAAGAAGATTAAGTGGGCGGAGGATAAAAATGTCAAAAAGATATGTAAACAAGAAACATACACTGTATTGGGTACTTCAGTAAACCAAAACTCAAATTTGGCTAATTTTGTTAAGTGAAACAATAATTGGTTAATTTGGTAAAAGGAAACCCAAATGTGGGTAATCAGGTAGTTTTCCCTACTTTTTTTCTCCCTCATGAAGGGCCCCAGCCCAGCTCTCTCTATTCGATTTTTCTTTCAAGGCAAAAGAATAAATTTTATCAAGCAAAAATAAATAAATTATATATATATATATACAGCGGTCAGCCAACATAAGTAGATGGAGTCACATGGTCTTTGTATTTATTTTAACCACCTAAACCAAAAATGCCAACCCTAAGCAGTTTGAGGAAATTTTTAGGCTCTCACTGCTTGGTTAGATAATGAAAGTAGAACGAAAATTTAATAGTTAAAAGTAAAAAAGAAAAGTGAACGAAATTTAGTAAGCAAGTGAGAATGGCCAACAGTGAAATAAAATCAACAAAATTTACATCAAAATTTCCATGTGCCAGGATGCAATGCAAAGTCTTGTGGGCCCTGAGTGGTTTTTTTCCATTCATTGGCTAAAATTTTACAAAAAATGACCCTTTCAACATTTCTTCTAAAAATACCACCAAAAGTTTTCACCAACCTCCTTTTTATGTTCTGAGGTCCACATGTATTCATATCACTTTATATCAACTGTACTACCAACCAAAGACTGTTGGAGATTACTATTTTATTACATTTATACGTATAACCATACAGTCTTTAGAAAATTGTTGTTGCTGCCTTACTAGTTACTACACCATAGTTTCAGTCTGTTTAGGAAGGAAATAATCTAAGTCGATTCAAAATCCGAACTAACATATGTGAAGTATTGTTTCTGAGCTGGTTACCATCATGGTTTTAACTGCCCCGAAGCATGCAACAGGCCTAAATGTTAAACCATTTAAATGTAAATATCATAACAGGTTTGATGTTCTAAGCTTGTAATATAGATATAGCAGCCCTAAATGTTAAACCATTTAAATCATCAAGAGATATGATAGAGAATTTAACAAGCACTGAAAAGGTTTACGCAGTCTTGCTCTGAAAACAAAATCTGAGAGTCGATGACTCCACAAGTGATCTGAGCTATTTCAGAATGGAATCTGTATAGAAGCCATACACAACCAGTTTTGAAGAATCTGCAACTAATTCAGTAAGTTGCAAAACAATGAAATGAAAATTTTGGAAATATATCAAAGTCACAGCCCAGCCAATTTTGATAATATAGATTTGGTCATGAAAGTGTTGGTACATTCAACTGCTTCAATCAACAAAACCTTATGAGACTTAAGTAAATGAGCACATTTGGTAACCAAACATAGAAAGAAGTTCCCAAACTTCAAAGAATTTGAAAATCCATCAGCCAATTCCGCAATCACAGAAACAAGATGATCAATAGAATCATGTGTTAAATGAACATTGTGATTCAGGATGTTCTGGAACAGAGTAAACAGAGGTTCAGTCCATACCAACTTGTTGGATATTAGACTACGATGGCAGGGTAGACACACAAACCGTCTTGCCTCTTCTTCTCTGCAGAGCAGCTTCTGGCAGAAAGCAGATACGTGAGCTGGGTGCAAACACTCCTTGATGATCCTAGTGATCACATCACAGAGAGGGGTATTGATCCCTTCCTTGCAGAGGATCAACGGAAATAAGAGTGCATCAACAGCAGCCCTATGGTGTAGCTTGCAGTACTCAATGGTTGCAGTTACCAGCACACGAGAAGCAGGTTCCTTGAGAACCAACAACTTGGGAAGAACAACAGAGCAAAGAATCTGGCCAGACCAAGCAAAGTCCTCATCCACCCCCTTTGAAAGGTGCGATAACAGGATGGAAGCAGTCTCTTCTTCAGCTTCCCAAGGTTCAATCAAACCCAAAACTGATAAAGAAACTCTTCCTCCTCCTTGGTCGAAACAAAGCTGACGAATTTCATTAGCCAGGTTTACTGTCTTTGATGTAGACTCAAAGGTTAAGAGCTGGGTTTTTAAAAAAGCTGCTCTCTTTTGAATTTCGGGGTCTACAGGAGCATCTACCGGACTTACAATCTCAATTCCCGCCGACGATTGGATCACATTCGAACCATCCTCTTCCATTCTTTCACCAACTTCCATAAACGAATCTCCATCCTCGTTTGAACTCACATAAGCAAAACAGTCGGCCAAAGATGTTGATTTCATCACAGGAGGAGATAGAGGGAGCCACGGAAGAAATGAACCAGCAGTACTAGTCATATCCTGAAGCCAATCGGGTAAAGCCCTGAACTCCTTTTCTTCTTCTGTATCACCAACAGAATACGAACTCGAGCAGTAGTTCAAGCTAGTAATTGAATCGAGCAGGTTGAGGGCAGCTTTCTTGACCCAAAAGTCTAGCTCTGACTCTCCTTTCAAAATGTTGGTGGCAAGTGCAGTTAGGTCTCGGGAACAGAATCTTCGATTCTCGACGGCAAGAAAAGAAAGGATTCTGGACTGAACCGCATTGGGGAGAGTTTGAATCCACATAACTCTGTCATGGACAAACACGATTATTAACGGTTGAATTTGAATTTGAATTTGAGTTTGAGGGTAATGGATAAAATCACTGAGAAAAGGATAAAAGAGAGATCGTTGAAGGGTTTTTTTTACCTCTTGGAGGGGAAGGGAGACGAAGGAGAAGGGTCGATGACGGTGGTGTCGCAGGTCTTGGAGAGCAGCGAAAGGAAAGAGTTGGTAGTGATGGTGGAAGTGGGTGCGGAGGCGTCGAAAGACTGTTCCAACCACAGAGAAGCTTCTCCTTCAGGACAGGGTGAGTTAAGGAAGATATCAAACAGAGGAACCCACTTCTCCATTGTCGTCGTCTTCGAGTTCCCTTCTCAGACTATGAGAGAAGGAGACCTCCTTCGATTAGTCCAATCTCGACTCTCGATTCCTCGAACCCTCGGCCGGTATCAGCATCAGTAATCGATGAAACTACGTGGCATTTGGTCATCTAGCGATCCCTGCAACTTAGATATTGCATCTCCATGTGGCATTTTCGGAGTTAGCTGTTACAACAATCCAATAAAACACCTTCCTGAGTGGGGTTTGATGAACTTACATTACCATCCGTATCACATGTCCTGCAACTCAACTAATGGAATCACCTGTGATCCGTTGCAGCCTCCAACCATCGCTACACGCTCCGCAACCCACCCTAAAGTGATGGCGCGCCAAAGCCAACAAGGGGGATTGGAATGACAAGTGCTCCTGGTACCTCGACACCTTCTTCGATCATCTTCCCTGTAACTCCTCCGACTCCGACTCCGACTCCGACTCCGGGAAAAAAATCGTCTCCAATTCTGATCTTGTACAATTCCATGCAATACCACCTTCAAGCGGTGACACGTGTATTGATATCAATACAATGGTCCAGATCTGATTTAAATGTCTCTCACTGATTTAATGTTTTATTAGTTATATCAGATCTGAACCATTGTATTGGTATCAATACACGTGTCACCGCCTGAAGGTGGTATTGTATGGAATTGTACGAGATCGGAATTGCAGACGATTTCAACCCCCAACTCCGACTCCGACGATAGTGGTACTCTCGCCTCCGAGATTAAGTTTTTTAAAATATGTTTTTTAATGGATCAGGTCGGATCGGCCGATCCAGATCGATTTTCGATACTCAGGATGATACCGATACCCATGTCAGGATCGATCAGGTATCGGGATCGGTCCCAACAAATACCAATCCAATCCGGCCAATCCGATACTGATACTTGTTTCCATGCCCACCACTGCTTTGATGGTCAAGAATTAAAGATGAGAAAATTACAAGATTACTCAAACTGGGTGATAAATTTGTGAATGATAAAGTAAAGAATGATCATAATATAATTGATTTGGAAGCAATTTCTGATAAGTTCTGATAAAATCATTTGAGGTGGCATGGTTATATTCAACAATGACCTTGGGATGCACCAATATGGACTATGGAGCATGGTTTGAGGAATCGGATTAGATCGGATCATATCAGATCAACCATCAGTGGTTATTGGGCTATATCGTATCTATGGATCAATAAGGACGAAGGGTAAAACAATCCAAAAAAATGATTTTTAATTGAAAGCAAGGGTATTTTTATCCGATCCTGGCCGATCTAGATTGCTATCGAATCAATATTAGCCTTGACTGATCTCATTCTCAAAACTTGTTATAAAGGAGTGATTTTATTTAAAATGAATGAACTAAAAGAGCTACAGATAATTATAAAATGATTATGAGAGAAGTGGTGAGGAATGACCATAGTTAGCAAATTCGGATTCGGGAATTATTCGGACGGAGAATTATTCGGAATAATTCGGACGATTAATTTAAGGATTCGGTCAAAAAAGCGGTCAAAAAATCTTATTGGGGTTTTTTTTTAAAAAAAAATTTGCTTTTTTTTATTTTTTTATTTTTTATTTTTGATTTTTTTTTAAAATAATGTTTAAATGGACCGAATAATTCGGTTTAATTCGGATTCGGTCCGAATTATTCGCGAATTATATTCATTTTTGAAAAAGTCACGAATTTTAAAGAATTTTATTTTTAATTCGGATTCGGTCCGAATTTTTGATAAAATTCTTTAAAATTCGGTTCGGCCGAATAATTCGCGAATTATTCGGCCGAATTGCTAACTATGGTTACTACAGAGAAGTTCGAGTCCTGTTTGGACTTGATTAATATTACTCATTGTTGAAGATGAGGGACACACCAAACAGGTGCAGGTTTGTACCTCTAATGAGGTACCTCTAATGAGGTACAATGATGAAGACGTCTACAAGTTATCTTTACAGGAGGCCCGACAGAATTCAAGCCAAGGTGGAGATTGTTGGTGTATGATGTCTTGTATTTCGTCGCAGTTTAATCCAGGGAGTACTGGTGCAGCACCTAGACAGGTAGGACGATGGTCCCGCTAGCCGGTTAGTGGGCTGTGGGGGTTGCAAGGGGGGCAAGAGGCCCCCTGCATAGTAGGGGGTGTAGGGGGGTGCAGCCCCCTGCTCGAATTTTTTATTTGAGGGCAATTGTAGTTTAATCCGGATTAGGGTTTTTTCGCTATATATTTGTAGCGAGGGTTTCTTTCTCTGTAATGCAAGCAATACTGAGAGGTGTGAGGACGAGCGTTGTAACCCTATTCTCCATTGATAGTGAAGCAGGATCTCATCTCACCGGGGACATAGGCAACCTTGCCGAACCTCGTAAAATCTGTGTGCATTGTTTGTTTTGTTTTTCCATTATCTTCTGCATCGTTTTAGGGTTGCGTTTCAACATGGTGTTACCTCAAACTTGAGGAACCGGCCACATGTATAATTTATCGTATTCATTCATTCATTCCAAATGTAGTTTTATTACTCTCAAGTGCAATTATGTTTTTCAAGTCCTAAGTAGTAACTCTCACTCTTAAGTCCTAACAAACTCTTCCTCTCCCCTCTCCTCTCTCCCGACTCAGAAGGAAAAAGCTTCCAACTATCAATCAGAGAGTTAGTCACTTAGCTGAGTTTTGTTGACCTTTCGAGTAATTGCTTGTTGACACGGCATTTTTTTTCCGGTGATTATTAGTATATGGAAGATAATTAATTGACTATTCTCACAAAATACACCATGCTCAGACTGAACGATTAACGACCCTAGTTGAGTTAGTGACCAAAACAAGAAGTTCTGAGTAGGTGAATTCAAAATAACTGTTTGACCCAAAAAAAAAAAAATAAATAAATAATTGGTCTAAATGAACAATCTTTTTTTATATGGATGTTTATTATGACAATATCTTAAACGAATCTAGATATAATTCAGATATAAATATTGGAAATCGATTATAAATATAAGAAAGAGCAATTTACATCCCCTCCCCTATATTTTGCTTTTATTCCAATCCCCTCCCTTGTTTTTTCAAATATTCCGTAGACCTCTTTGTCAGTTAACACTATTAGTAGGCTGTTAGTTGTGAATGTTAAAATACGATTTTACCCTTCTACCTTTAACAACTTATTCTTTTTTCCATTTTACCCTTATCCCTACACTCATAACCCCCAATATGAAACCCTTACATTTCACTCACCTTCATCACCACGACAGGGAGGAATTTGAACCAAGCAATTAAGCATGATCAACTTGACGGAGATTTCGAAGCCTTCTTGCCACTATTCGCCTTCACTTCGGTGGTCTTTCAGATGATACAATCAGTAAACACACTGAGATTCTTCCCAATCTGAGGATCAAGTGAGTAGAAGATTACCCTTGGTATAAGAATACCTTCTTTGCTAGAATCTACAAGATTCCAGACCCATTCTCAATTGTCTAGAAGGATAAATTTCTTGCTGATTTTCCCAAAGGATTCTCGCAGTTAGTGAGAGAAAATCTTAGCGATTCTCTCGAGAGCCTCCCTTATGGTTGTCTTTTCTCTGCTATAGAGAAGACCATTGCGGCACTATGTTCTCGAAAGAAAATTGTTTATCTAAAGAAACGGGAACTTAGTTTCAGAAAAGGAAGTATATGCAATCAATTTGGAATAAGACCTATTGCGACGGAGAGATTGACATCGACAGATCTCCATCCCCCTGTGAAGCGTTTCCTACAACAGGCCAATCTCCATAGTTCAGAGATGTAAGTTTCTGTGACCAAATACTAGAATTAGAATTAGTTTTTTTGCTGCATCCATTTGATAGGTAGGATTATGTCAATGACCATGTACAACCAACCCCTTTTCGACAAAAGTTTGTCTGCAATAGGTAGGATTTTGTCAATGACACTCCTCCCATTCTCACTCCTGCTCAAGCAGAAGCAATCCCACTGTGACCCACTTCGTCTTCTAGTGTTGGAACATAAGGTGCAACCCATTGAATTTTGAAATGACCCTTAAAAGGATCAACTTCATATTCATAGCCACAACAATTTATCTCAGAAAACTAGAACTAAATTTACCATCCAAGAAATTGAATTTCTCTATCCCATTTGGTGAAATTGTACAGATTGATACTTCAATTGAAACTTCTCTCTTCATTTTTTTCCTGTTTTTTTCTACTATTATTCAAACTTACAAATTTTTATGTTTAATTTGCAGTTAGACTATGTCAACATCAAGTGTTAATGACAGTAATACATCTGCATTGAAGTATATCAACGTCCGATGTAAATGTCAAAATTCAAAAAGGGCATTAGTACGCATTTCAGTGTCAAGGTTGAATCCGAACATGCTATACTATTGCTGCCCAGATGCACCAAATGGTTATGGATTTTTCTCATGGTGTGAACATGTAAATTCCTTTATCCTACTGCCAATTATTAGGGCAATCCACATAACAATTCCCAAACAGTGGTTGGTGAAAGCAGTTAAGAAAAACAACAGAAGAATGAAGAGATGAGTGCTTTGAAAAAGAGAGTGAAGCAGTTGGAAAAGTCTTATGGAATTATAAAGATTGTACTTTTTGTTCTTGTGGGTCTTTATTTACTGTTATTAGTTAAGAATTGATAAGAAATCCACTGTAATGTAGGTTATATCTGTCTTATGTAGCGTTATGATGCTAATGTAATGAACAAGTTCTATTTGCACTGAATCTTCTTATGAGTAGTAACTAAGTCTTTTCACAAAAAATTTGGCAACATTTTTGCTAATATTTTCCATTTAATACTCAACTTGTGGTAAATATCAATATTTCATATCTCAGAAAAAGCATGATACCATTGATTCAAATCCATACAAATAACACCATTGTTTACAATCCGCACACAACATTGTTTTTTATCTCATACAAAAAAAAAAAAAAAAACATAACACCATTGTTTCCAACTGGATACAAACTTAAACATACTTTCAGATCCCACACAAAGGGGATACAAAATTAACAGTCTTAGACCCCACTCTCATTAACTGAATACCAAATCACCCACAACAGAACATCACACTAAGGGAGTTTTGCATAAATACATAAAGATATGGTCCTTCATTTGTTAGTAGCATCTGAAAACTGCTTTTGCCTTTACCGCTTTCCTCCTCGTGTACGTGGCTGACAAACGTGCTATTGTTCTTTGTTGTATAGTATCTTGTATACCTGTTACAGATGTCTGTGACCTTGTCATTCTTTGTGAGCTGCAGATATCTTCCCCTTGATGACCATCCCTTTGCTTTCTCTACATATATGAATAAAGAACATATGTACTAATAGCCTAAAAAATATGCAATATCAACTCAAAAGAATTAGTCTGCATTCACACCAGTTGTCTTACTAGTTGATACCTGCTTCCCTGTATCAGGATCTCTCGAATATGTCCTTTTGTTGTGGCATGTCTTCCCGCATATGGCACATCTTACGCTTGATGACCTCTTCCTGAACTCACTAGCAGGAGGCTCATCAAACACTATTTTTCTGCTCTTTTTCGATCTTCCTGGCCTTCTTTTAAGTTCTGGAGGCTGTAGCATACCGGTGCGGTGAGTATAACTCAAATCAGTAAAATCTGGAAGTGGTTGGATCATTTCCTTATATATATCCATATACTTCTTTACACTGTAAAATTCATCACAGTAATCATCAATCTTCAATTGCATATGTAAAATAACCATCCCTGCATGTACACATGGCAATCCTGTAGATTCCCATTCATAGCAACCACACATTTAGTGTATCAAATGCACCATGTATAAATCTATTTTGATGAAAATCTATCACCTCAAATGCAACTGGACTTGATGAATGGACTATGCAATACCTAGACTTTTGCAGAATCTTGTCTAATTTTTTCTTGACCATTGGTGTGACGGGATCCTCATACATATAACCAAGCCCATAATGGTTTAGTTTATACAATCTATTCATTAATTTAATCTATATTTGATCAATCACACTCAATATGGGCTTATCTCTTACTTCTAATATCCATTGGTCGAAAGATTCAGTTGTATTATTTGTAAGGTGGTGACTCTTAGCCCTAATATCAAATGCATGCCTAGACCATAGCTTGAGGGGGTGGATATCTGACCAATCATATGCTTCCGAATTAATTTCCTTGATAACCTTCATTTCTCTTTCAAACTGGACAGTAGTATATCCTCTTGTAGTCCCCCAAAAATGTACTTTTAATAACATACTAAGATATTTGGACTTGAAGTTCTAATATAAATGTCTACAACAAACCCTCTGATGAGCTTGTGGGAAAGATGTAGTAATGGCATCTGATAGTCCCTACACCAACGTCATATTATGATGAGTAATAAATCCCAATACATAAAAACCAAAAAAATTTAAATAGAATGGCAACAACTTACCTTTTGCCTGTCTGCCATGAATATCAAAGACAAGTCTTCACTGCTATCTCCAAGAGCTTCACGTAAGCATTCAAGGAAAAAAGTTCAGCTTTCTTTACAATCAACCTCAACAACACAGTAAGCAACTAGGTACAAAGCATTGTTTCCATCAACAGAGACGGCTGCCAATAGCACTCCATCATACCTACCCTTTTAGTGACAGCATCAAGACCAATAAATGGTCTGCATCCTTTACAAAAACCTTGTATGCATGGTTTGAAACCAACAAACACCCTAAAAAACTTAGGATTCTCTGTCATTTATTTTTCACAGCATGCTACAATTTAAAAGTATTGTCAGGCATCTTTTGTAAAACCAAATCCCCATAATTAGGAAGTCTTGCATAAGACAGGTTATATTTCCCAACATTTATTTCAATTGTCATATTACGTGCCCT
Source organism: Macadamia integrifolia (assembly GCF_013358625.1). Classification (NCBI taxonomy): domain Eukaryota; kingdom Viridiplantae; phylum Streptophyta; class Magnoliopsida; order Proteales; family Proteaceae; genus Macadamia; species Macadamia integrifolia. Next base: position 18,089 of record NW_024870667.1, on the reverse strand, counting down.
CCACATCCTCTTGTAAGGAATGTTGATTTTGAAATACCCTCACAGATATAACCAAATTCTTGACAGTTAAGCCTGGATTAGACTTAAGTGCTAGAGCAATCTGCTCAGCTATTCACTTTGATGTCGCGAACTTATTGTCTAAGTCTCTGATACATGTATGCTTTGGATTCAATTGCCATATTACGTGCCCTCCACATCCTCTTGTAAAGAATGTTGATTTTGAAATTCCCTCACAAATATAATCAAATTATTGATAGTTAAGCCTGGATTAGACTTAAGTGTTAGAGCAATCTTCTTAGCTATTCACTTTGATGTAGCAGACTTATTTTCTAAGTCTCTGATACATGTATGCTTTGGATTGAATGTCTTAATCATATATATGACCCCATCCTCTGTTGGTGAGGCATGTACTCTCCACGTACAACCCTTTTCCTTGTATATAGTTGTTACTCTTGCTTTCTTATTTTTTTGTCTCACAATTTGAAACCCTTTCTGAATCACAAAATCCTGTAGATGTGCCCTAAAATGGTTAACATCTCTAAATGTAGCATGATAAGCACATTTATGTGTGAAATCTTAGGTAGTAAAGCATGCATTTTACACATTTAGAATGGAGCTACCTTGGGTTTTACTCTCTTTTTGTAGATTTTGAATTTTAAAGGCCTTAAGAACTATCGGGCACTATATCTTCAATTTTACACATAAAGAGGTCCTGTTTCTTTTCATAGTTACGAAGAGGATGAAATTCTGAGCAAGATTGACATGTTCAATTGAAAGTACACATCCGTTTGGTCACCCGTACAAGTGATTATTCTTTTCGGGCAAAAAAAAGAATAATGGATCAAAACTGAACCGAGATGCAGAACCAGCCCATCTACAGTTGTCCCAGAGGTATAAGAAATATTCTAAATGCCAACAAGGATCGATGGACCACACTCTTAAGTGATTAAAGATTCATTTTTGATAACAACAACTACGTAACGTAGTTGGAGTTGTGGTGTGCAAAATCCCTTGCTTATTAGGAGGTCTCAAGTTCGAACCTTGGCTGTCGTGGAGGTCGACCTAGAGGGTTGTGTGCAAGTTTGAAGAAGAGAGAGAAAAAAAAGAGAAAAAAAAAGAAAAAAAAAAGAAAAAGACAAGGGCATGGATGGAATTTCCATTAAAATAGAATATTGTCCAAATCCAAGCAACTATGAATTGGGCAAGGGGGTTTCTTGCGCAAGAAGAGAGAGAAAAAGGAAAAAAAAAAGGAATAAAAAAATTAGAAATAAAAAACCCTTTTACTTCCTATGATTCTCTCTCTTCTCTCTCCTCCACCTCACCACAAAATCGTCCAAGGGGATCCACCCTTGGACGTCCTCCTCTCTCTCATATTCCCTATAAAAGGGAGTCCACAAAACCCAAAAGGTTGGTCCCTCTCTTCCTCTCTACTTATCTTCTTAGGTTTTTTTTTTAGTTACTCTTTCTCTCTTTCTCTAGTTTTCTCTTTCTCTAGCTCTAGTTCTAAGTTTTTGCTTTATACACTTTTGTAAGTTCTTTTTATTCAATTAATGCAAGCACTTTTGTTTTTGACTCAGTCTCTTATTTTTATTGTTTAAGCAATTGAAGTTGTAATTTTCAAGTTCTAGTTCTAGGCTTAGTTCTAGGTGACAAGAACAAGCTATGGAGCATGTCTTTCAAGTTCAATTTTTCTCTTCAGATTTATTTTCTCTAGTACTAGAAATTTCAGATTTGGTTTATTCCAGATTTGGCTTTTAGTACTAGTAATATCTCAAATCGGTCAAGTTTTCAGTTCAAGTAAGTAGGCTCTTTCAGTAGCCTTCTCACCCCCTCTCATTCCCTCTTCTTGCTACCCCTTTATTATTAAAGTAGGATTTAAATATCAGTTTTTACTTTGATGATTTCCCTTTCCCCCAAGGTCCTTGGCTAGATGCATGTGTTGGCTTTGTCCCTCTCTAGCTATGAAACCATCCTTTTATTTTGATTATTTACTTTTCAGCCCTTCCTCTAAAGCCAAGTAGAAAAGCCCTTGTAAGAGTACTCTCTGGTTAAGTAGGGAAGCTCATATTGTTTATTGTGCATCTCTCGGACTAAGTAGAGATACCTACTTGTGTGCCTCTCTCTAGCTTTTTCCCCCTTTATTTTATTTATTTACTTTTCAACACTTTTATTTTCATTTATTTGCTTTTTAATTGTGTGGTTTGAGTATTTAAATTCCTAGATGTGAATGGATAGGTCGCTTTTAGATGCACTTGTGTTAGGTCGGTAGTTAGAATTAGATCACCACAATGAATCTGTGCACTTTCGCATTACTAGAAAAAGCCTAAAATAAAGTGGTTGCTCTCCTTGTGTTCATCCCGTTAGCTACACTGATCCGAACGCTTGCGGTTATTTTTAAATTTCAAACATAAAACCTTTCACAAAGTCTATATTAGCATCACCACCAGTACCAATAGCACCAACATCATCATCTTCAGAATCAGACTCATATAAAGCACCTTAGTTGTCATCACTGATTCTCTCATACCCCTTGTCCATATCAGTCCCATTAGATTGATTTTCATCCCTAATACTTTCATCATCACTATTGTCTCCACTTTCTTGACCCCCATCTTCATCAGAACTCAGTAAGCGAGAACTATGGTGTGACTCATCAGAATTAGTAGCAGTGTTACTAATAGCCTTCAACATCTCAGATTCCTTGTTTGGATCAATACTATTTACAACACATGTACCAGTGACTCTTCCTTTGACAATAATAGCAGTAGCATTAGCAGATGCTTTCCCTTTGTCAATCGCATTTGCAATAGCATTTGTTGACCCAATAGAACCACTACTACCACCGCTTGTTGCTCTAGAGATAGCTTTGCATGCACCAGCAGGCCTTCTAATTGTTTGTTTTTCCCTACGAATCCCCACACTATTATATACTCTCTGTGCCATACCACCAACAGTCCCATCACACTCATTAAGGTCTTCTCTGTGTACAATGTCATTGGGGTAACCATTCACCCAATACTTATCCACATCACCATTGCTAACTTGAAGATCATGGACATATAATTTGAATATATCCAATACATCCAAACCCCACAACATCAACATGGTACTATCATCTCTAACCTCATAAACGGTTCCAGTATCGGACACATGTTTGATATTGAAGCTGACATTTTGTGCTTTAGGAATATGCTTAAGGACTGAATTGTAAATGTCAGAAATCAGCCCCAAGTATGCATACTTGTCCAGGTATTATATTTTCTGAACACTTTCTCACCCCAATTAAACTCTATGGTAACCACAACAGGCATTACTGGACAGAGACAAGGAGTACAATGCAAATAGAGTAAGCAATACAACTAAGGGAGTTAAACATGAAAGCAGTCAACAATAGATGAAAAATAACACACAAATATGGTCTTAGAGTATGGGAGTGCCAACTGGCCTACTGTTAATTTAAAATTATTTTCATATTCATATCACCACTTGAAATACAACAAAGTACTATCCATATTCAAAGAAGTTCAATCTTGGATCTGTTAATAAGATAATCTTGATATACTTTTACCTTAAAAGAATTGGTAGATTGGCTTAAAAGAATCCAAAAATTTCATGATTTGAGAAATGAATAAGAGAGGATTTCATGTAATATATAGCAGCCACACATGTAATACAATTCTAATAAAAGTAGCTCAAAAATCAATCTAACTCAGCAAACAAATCTAGCTAGTAGATTACCCAACAACAAAACAGAGAACCACTCCCCCTATCCTATCCCTTCTTCCCTTTCTCTATCCCTTCTTCCCCTTTAAAAATCAGAATAATTTCATTATCGAACAATAAAATAGAGAAACAAACCAGAGATGTAAATTGCTCAAAAAAATAAAAACACAACAATTTCATTACCAATAATAAAATAGAGAAACAAATTTCTCCAAAAGAAAAAAAAAACCCAACAATTTCATTACTAACAATAAAACAGAGACACAAATCAAAGAAACAAATTGCTAAAAAAAAATACCCAACAAGTTCATTACCAACAATAAAACAGAGACACAAATCAGAGAAATAAATTGCTAAAAAAAAACCCCCAACAATTTCGTTACCAACAATAAAACAAAGAAACAAATAAAAGAAAAAAAAATCTACAATTCCATTACCGAACAATAAAACAGAGAAACAAATCAGAGAAATAAGCTAAAAAAAAACCCTAATTGTTGGGAGATAGACCTGAGCATCGATTAACTGTGCAAAGAGCAACGTGGTTTGCTAGGTTTGTCGTAGTCTCCAATCACCGTCCGTCACTGCGTTGTTTACTGCAGGTCTATCTTCGATCATAATTTCTAATTCGCTGCTCATCGAGCTACCACATACCTCCCCTGTTGAATGTATTTTGAGAAGAGCAATGCGGTTCGCTGTGAAGTACTGCAACCTCCAATCGCAGTCATCATCCTTCGCTCGACAAGCTGGTTGACGCTCGTCATCGTCGATTGCTCGTCGAGTGATAGACAAAATTGAATTTAAATTTTTAAATTTCAAATTTCCATAACTTAATTGTTATCTTGTAACAGTCTATTCTTTATTCTCTCCTTGATTCTCTCCTTGTAACAATCTATTTAATGTAAATCCTTTTCTATATAAAGCAATACTTGCTTACCCAAAAGTAAGCAATTCAAACACAACTGAAATTGTATCTCTCCATGGTATCACAACCACCGATCTTGATCTAAGGAATTTTTTTTTTCTTTCCCTCTCTCTCAACAACACCATGGCTACTTCAAACACTACCTCTCCCTTCCCACTTACCAATCTTCCAAACCTAGTTGCTGTCGAATTAGATGGAACAAACTACCTTCTCTGGAAAGAATAACTTGAATCGATCTTCATCGTCTTCGATCTTATAGGCCATCTAGATGGATCGCTTCAAGTTCTTGCTCAAACCATTATCTCTAACAATACTACCTCCCTAAACCTTGAATACCTCGTCTGGCGAAAGATGAACCATTTTGTGCGGGCTTGCATAAATGCAACCCTCACAGAATCTCTCTCCTCTCATATTCTTAGCCTCCCAACTGCAAAGGAAGTGTGGGACGCTCTTGCTACACTCTTCCAACATCAATCCACAAATCGAAGGACCTATCTTCGCACTGAATTACAAACAATCAACAAAGGCAACAGCAGCATCACCGACTACCTGCATTAGATTAAATCCATTGCAGACTGTCTTGCTATAATCAATGACAGGGTAAAAGATTCAGATTTGGTTGCAGCTACTCTCAATGGTCTGGGTCCCGACTACATCACGTTCATTATCACCATTGAAAGCCTTCCTATTCCAATCACCTTCACTGAACTCTTAGCCAAATTACTAACCCATGAACAGCGACTATGCCACGGTTATGGGAATCAACAACCCATCCTACCTGACCCTCAATCCCAAACAACACTTTACACCACTAATAACTTCAAATCCAACAAACCCAAAAATACCAATTATCAAAAATACCCAGCCCCTTCAAACAAACCCGATTTTCATGGATTCAATTCCAACTATTCCAAAACATCTCCCTACCAAAACCGAGCACCATTCAACCCCTCCAACACATCATCCCTAAAATGCCAAATCTGTGCCAAGGTAGGCCACTCGGATAACAAATGCTTTTTTCGATACTCATAGAGTCGAAATAGCAACAACCACCCTACACCCACTCAATATGTTGGATTCCATAACACCAACCCCTATAACCGTGGGTAATGGTATACAAATTCCCATTTCTCATATTGGTTCATCTTCTTTACAAACGACTTCATATCCATTATCTCTGAAAAATGTGTTAGTTGTTCCTACTCTTACCAAAAATCTTATTTTCATTTCACAACTAACTAGAGATAATCATTGCTCTATTCAATTTTGTCCATGGGGTTTCTACGTAAAGGATTTGAAGTCCGGCATCGGCCTTCTGAAGGGTCCACTCCAAAATAATTTATACAATTTCTCCTCCACAACCATGCCTCCTTTGGCTCTCATCAGCACTACAAATTCTTCTGCACTCTAGCACTGTAGGCTTGGTCATCCATCAGCCAAAATTCTCAATCACTTGCGTAGCACTGATTCTGTTGATTTATTTGATAGTGTTTGCACAAATAAAATTTGTGATGCCTGTCAATTAGGAAAACATCACAAATTACCTTTCCCTATTTCAATAAATAAAACTGTTTAGCCTTTGCAGTTAATTCACTGTGACTTATGGGGTCCTACAAACACTCTTTCTCTGAGTGGTTTTCATTCCTATATTATTTTTGTGGATGATTTTAGTCCGTTCACTTGGATTTATCCCTTGAAGTTAAAGTCTAATGCCCTTTCATGTTTTAAATATTTCAAATGCATGGCTGAAAATATCTTTTTGCATTCCGTTAAATACTTCCACAGTGATGGAGCATTGAAACTCATTAGAGGTGTTTTTAAATCATATCTTGATGCATGTGGTATGTTTCAAGAATATCATGTCCACACACACCCGAACAAAATGGAATTTCTGAAAGAAAACATAGGCATATTACAGAGATGGGGCTCTCTCTTTTGTTTCAGGCTGCAATGCAAAAAATATATTGGTTGGAAGCTTTTACAATAGCTGTTTACCTCATAAATCAGTTACCCACTCCAGTCTTGAAAGGCAAGTCACCACATGAGGTGCTCTTTGGTTCCTCAGTTCAGCCTTAAGGGTATTTGGGTGTTTGTGTTACCCAAATTTAAAACCTTACAGACTGGACAAGCTTTTAGCCAAGTCAACTGCATGTGTATTCTTGGGATATAGCCTCTCACATAAAGGCTATAGATGTCTAGACCCCACCACTGGCAAAGTGTATTTGTCTCGCCATGTAGTATTTGAAGAAATCGAATTTCCCTTTTCAAAATATCCAACCCAAACACCAACTCCACCAACCACAAAAACTATAACCCTCCCTATTTTACCAACCTCTGATTCTTTCTCTCAACCACAAACACCACCAACCAATAACCTATCACTGAATACATCACCACATCCAATTCCACAAACCCCACCGCCCTCACCTCCTCACCCACTAGTTGCACCACGCCATTCTATGGTAACCAAGAATCAAACCAACATAAGAAAAAAAAATACCATTGTCATTGCTTACCATTAGGCACCCAATCCTTTAGCCTCTATAATCCCTACACCAACAGAACCCAAAATCAACAGAATACCATCTAAAGATCCCAAATGGGAAGCTGCAATGCAGGAAGAATTCCAGCCTTTACTTGATAATGAAACTTGGACATTAGTTCCTTATAGTAGAGAAATGAATATAATTGGTTGCAAGTGGGTATACCGAATCAAGACCAGGAGTGACAGTTCCATTAAAAGGTACAAGGCTAGGCTGGTTGCCAAGGGATTCAACCAACAACCTAGCATTGATTTCCATGATACCTTTAGTCCAGTGGTAAAGTCTGCAACCATACGGACAATTTTGACATTGGCCATATCACACTCTTGGCAAATACATCAACTGGATGTTAAAAATGCGTTCTTGAATGGAACCCTAACAGAAGCTATTTATATGGAGCAACCACAGGGCTTTGTAAGTACCCTACATTCGTCTTAAGTTTTTCATCTCAAAAAGGCCCCTTATGGTCTTCACCAAGCTCCACGAGCCTGGTTTCAAAGGTTCAAAACATATCTCCTTGGAGAAGGTTTTCGGCAAAGCATTGCTGACAATTCTATGTTCACCTATAAGGATTTGAACGTCTTGGTTGTTTTGCTCCTCTACGTGGATGACATCATATTAACAGGGAAAAATCGAAGTCAAATACAGAGGGTGATTCAGCGTTTGAGTAACGAGTTTAAAATGGCAGATCTAGGCCCCCTACACTACTTCTTGGGAATTGAAGCAACAAGAGACTCCACGGGCCTTTTACTTACCCAAAATAAATACTCATTAGAACTTCTTCAAAGTCAAGGCATGGACACAACCAAGACTTGTGCAACTCCAGTAGCATCAGGTACTAAGTTGTCAGCAACAACAGGAGAATTATTGGATAATCCTATGGAGTATCGACAACTTGTTGGAGCTTTTCAATAGCTAACAATCACTCGTCCTAATATCTCATATGCGGTAAATCAGGTATGCCAGTTTATGCAAACTCCAACAACAGAACATTTACATGCTGCCAAGCAAATACTCAGATATATCAAACACACTATTGGAGTGTGAGTTCATCTAAAGCCAACCAAATTGACTCTAATGGAAGCATTCACATATACCGACTGGGCCGGCTGCCCTGACACATGTTGCTCTGCAAGTGGGTTCTGCACATTCCTGGGTGACAACCTCCTCTCATGGTCATCGAAAGAACAACCAATAGTGTCACGCTCTAGTGCAGAAGCAGAATACAAGGCCCCTGCTGTGACTACTTCTGAGTTACTATGGTTATCTTATCTACTTCGTGACCTACAAGTGGATCTCCCTAAACCACAATTGGTTCACTGTGATAGTATATCAGCTACCCAAATGTCTGCAAATCCAGTACTCCATCCAAGGACCAAACACATAAAGGTGGACTACCATTTTGTAAGAGATCTTGTTCTCAACGAAACACTACAGGTCCAGTTTCTGCGCTCTAGTGAACAGATTGCAGATATATTCACCAAAGGATTATCTACACCAGCATTTAATCAGCATCGAAACAAACTCTTGTGGCTACCGCCTAATAGTTTGAGGGGGGATGATAAACAAATTTGAATTAAAATTTTTAAATTTCAAATCTCCATAACTTAATCGTTATCTTGCAACAGTCCATACATATTTTCTCCTTGATTCTCTCCTTGTAACAGTCTATTCTTTATTCTCTCCTTGTAACAATCTATTTGATGTAAATCCTTTTCTATATAAAGCAATACTTGCTTACCCAAAAGGTAAGCAATTCAAACACAATTGAAATTGTATCTCTCCATCGAGTTGTTGCCTCAGTCTACTTCCAAGTGAGAGACGAAAGTGAAGACAAGTTCTTCACTCATCTTTTAATGGGTATAATAGGCCATTTACATTCAAACGGGGTAGTTTGGGTATTAAAAAAAATATTTTGAAATCTTAACGGACATAATATGATGGAGTCACATTTTTTTTCAAATTTGTCAAAAGACAGGGGAGGTCTACGGAATATTTGAAAACACATGGGAGGGGGTTGGAATAAAAGCAAAATACAGGGGAGGGGGATGTAAATTCCCTACACTATCAATTTCCCATGCCCTCTCATAATTTATCTCCCCTCCCTTATCATGTGAATCCTCTATTTGAAATAAAGGACACAAGCCAAAAAGTACATTAATTAGCGGCGTAGGCTACGCTAGAACTCTCTATCTCTATCTAAAGGATGCAATAACTTGATCAAAAGTTAACAACATAGTGATACTATTATGATCCATTGATGGTTCGATACCTCAATACTCGCAATGATTACTCTGGAAGAGAAAAATGTGAGTTCAATTTAGGTTTGAAGGACTTTATGTTTGTTAATGTTAATCAATAGTACACACATTAGAACATATGCCCTTTTTGCAATAGTATATTCTCATTGATGCCTAAAAATAGTTAGGTTAATCTCCATATTTATGCGTAGCTGCATCACAATTCTATACAATAGAGAAAAAGCAAGAGAGTGTTTCATATAATATAAAAGACATGAATATTTATGAGGAAGTGCAGCTACCGCCACAACATGTCTCTCTCCTCCCCATGTGAAATGAAATATCTAGGCAAAGGAGAGAGACAAACTATAGGGAGATGCTGATAGAGGCTACACTCCCTATAAAGAACATTCTCCCATACTTTTTATTGCTGCCGAAAATCCATATGAGCTGATCCTGCACAAGCACAGACGGTAGAGGCCCGGAGCTTTGTCTGGGGTTAGTCCTCCGATGCTCAAGTTAGAGATCGGCCGCATAGTTCTTTTACATAAGTAATGATGTGGGTATTGATGCTTACCTTCTTCCTTCCTCTTGGGCCCTCTTATATAGCTCTTAGGGTTTAGGGTTTCCCCTTTCCTTAGAGGAGTCCCCCTCGGGTCCACCTCCTTTCCTTTTAGAGTCCTACTCGGATACATTCTACCTCCTTCGTGGGGAATATTCTCTTCATGCGGTTGACGTGGTAGAGTCCTTGCAGCCTCTATCAGGTGGGTGACACATGTCCGGGTGGGCGACGCGTGTCCTTACCCTACTGGGCAATCAATTTGGCCGTATCAGGAGCCCCCTTACTCCCGCTAGGAGACTCTTCCTGTGGGAGTAATCAAAATTTTTATCATCTTTTCTCTTTTCCTTTTTTTTTTTTTACGTCCCTTCGGCCTTATTCCTTCAGCTTCGGCTTTAGTTCTGCTTGCGACTGAGACCTTTGGTCAGCCAACGTGAAGATCTTCGGTCAGCTCGGCTCGACCTTGCCTGAGCCCCCGACCGAGGTGAGGACCTTTAGTCAGGTCCGCTCGGCCTTGGCCTGAGCTCCCAACCGAGGGAAGGGCCTTCGGTCAGGTCCGTTCGGCCTTGGATTGAACTCCCAACCGAGGTGAGGACCTTTGGTCAGGTCTATTCGGCCTTGGCCTGAACTCCCAACCAAGGTTAGGGCCTTCGGTCAGGTCCATTTGGCCTTGGCCTGAACTCCCAACCGAGGTGAGGACCTTCGGTGAGGTCCATTCGGCCTTGGCCTGAACTCCCAACCAAGGTTAGGGCCTTCGGTCAGGTCCGTTTGGCTTTGGCCTGAACTCCCAACCGAGGTGAGGACCTTCGGTGAGGTCCATTCGGCCTTGGCCTGAACTCCTAACCGAGGTAAGGACCTTCGGTTAGGTCCGTTCGGCCTTGGCTTGAACTCCCAACCGAGGTAAGGTCCTTCGGTCATGTCTGCTCGGCCTTGGCCTGAGCTCCCAACTGAGCTAAGGGCCTTCAGTCAGGTCTGTTTGGGCTTGGCCTGAACTCCCAACCGAGGTGAGGACCTTCGATCATTTTGGCTCGGCCTTGGCCTGAGGTCCCAATCGTGGTAAGGACCTTCAGTCCGTTCGGCTCGGCCTTACCTGAGCTCCTGACCGAGGTGAGGACTTTCGGTCAGGTCCGCTCGGCCTTGGCCTGAGCTCCTAACCGAGGTGAGGACCTTCGATCAGGTCCGTTCTGGCGCAAACCTCGAGGGTTGGTAATTGGTGACGTGACGGTGCCATTAATGCTCTGACAGTCGTACCATTTTTCTTCCATTTATATAGTGTGGGGGTCCATTTGTGGGGCACTTTTCTTTTTCCCTCGGAGAGCCTTCCTTCGGTCTTGGTGTTCCTTTCGGAGAGCTTACCCTCAGTCTCAGCTTTCTTTTAGTTTAGCAACACTTCGAAAGTAAGTTCAATGTCTTGTTCATCGGGCTATAGTCCGTCGTCCGCCGAGAGGACAAGGTCTAGCCGTAGGCATCGGAGTCCAGGGGAGGTTCAAGGGATGTCCTCAGACTCCACCGATTTGCCCTCTGCCCGTGACTCATCGTCTACGGCCTCGCCGTCTAGGTCCGAGGGTGGCTCAAACGGTGTAGGATTTAGGGAGAGGATGCTAGATTCTCGAGCCCAAACCCATGACCCCTTAGAGGTGGAGGCTCTCCACATTGTTTCCACCATGGATGAGCTGGAACTGGAGGAACTGAGGGCCTCCTTTGGTATCTCATATGCTTTCGAGCTCTGGCTGCCCAGACCGTCTGACCGAGCCAGCTATCAAAACTCCGAAGAGCTGTGCTTATACAAGGAGATGTTTAAGGCTGGCCTTCGGCTTCCCCTCTATCCCTTCTTCGCCCGAGTGTTTCGGCACTACAGAATTTATCCGACCTAGCTGACGCCGAACGGATGGCGACAAGTGCTCAGCTTCGTTGTCCTTTTCTCTAGGCACCAGAGGCCTCTCTCCCTCCCTCTCTTCGTCAACTGCTTCTTCCTTCAGGCCTGTAAGGGGCTTTTGGGCTGGTACTACTTTTACCCTAGGAAGGACCTTCGGCTGCTGAGCGGTTACCCGACATCAATCCACAGGTGGAAGGAGAAATTCTTCTTCGTAAGGTCGTCCGAGGGGGTGCCCTTCGGCACCGTCTAGGATATCCCTGACTTAAGGACGGTGTACTCTACCCCTGCCCTTTTTGGGCCAGACTTGGAGTCGATGGTGATGGCGAGGCGGCCAAAAACCTGCCCTCCAGTCGAGTCTGACTGCCTTAAGTCCGACGCCATCCTGTTCAGATTCGGGCTTAGCCCGGGTGAGTTAGGCCATCCTAAGTTTAATTCCCTCGGGCATCGGTATTTCGTACTGACCACCTTCATTTTATTCATGCAGTACAAATCTCCAGGGCCGAGGCTAGGGCTGCCACAGCGGAGAGGCAAGCCCAAATAAGGGAGGCCAAGGCACGGAATGCACAATAGCAGCAGAGGCCGAAGAGGAAAGAGAAGAAGAAGGGGCCCTCCTCCTTCGACTCCTCCGAGGCTACCCCTCTGAAGAAAATATCCAGGGGCGAGGGACCAAGCTCTGAGGCGGTCCAGGTCCTTGCTGCTCCAGGCCATAACATGCCTGCCCGAGACTCCTCCCCCGTTGCGGACTTCAGAAGCCCAAAGGTAGGGAAAGTGAGGGTCGAGATGGGATTTGCCCCTCAGTGGTCGGTCAAAGAAGATGACACCTTGTCAGTTGAGCGTGTTGCTCGTGAGTTGGTGATGAAGGGCAGTCTTACCCAAGATGCTGCCGAAGCTTTAACGGCAAGGGACGGTGACAATGATAACGAACGCTTGCATCTTCATGGCCCGGGTAAGCTTCGGTCCTCTAACCTTGGTTTATTTATCATTGTAACATTCTGACCATCGGTGTCTTATACAGGCCCAAAACCAAATGGGTCAACTAGCGATTCAAGCCGAACCTATGGGCCAAGACCTCGAGGCTACAGAACTAGAGAAGTCGGTCCTGCAGAACGAGCATTCGGTTCTCCTCAAGAAGGTTGAGCACCTGGAAGCGAACCTCCTCCTTATGTGCCAGGAGTGCGATTGGAAGCTTGCGGAGCTAAAGGCTCAGATGAAGGCAAGGGTTCAGGAGGCCGAGGCCCTAGGGGCTGAGAAGTATAGGTCCTCCGAGGACTTTCGTGAAGAGATCAAGTGTGCCATCGCCCCTGGGTTCATAATGGGTGCCACCGAGGTCCGAGACTGGGTCCTCGAGCATTACCCAGGGGGCTCTTTTGAGAACAGCAGGCTCATCTTCGAAGAGGAGTGTGTTGAGGCGGCCCCATCGGCCATCGAGGTTGCTGATGCTAACGACGGAGGCTGTAATGGGGAAGGCGAGGTTCAACCGTAACGCGAGGTGCCTCCGATGCCTGGTCACGATGGATCCGATCGGGAGACACACCATGTCGAGGATGAGGCCACGAATCCGATGGATGCCCCCTGAAGCCACCCTGGGTCTTAGCTTAGCCTTTGAGCTCCTCTATTTTTTTTTTTTTTGACATGAGCCTTCGGGCCTCTTCATGTAATCTCGGCCTTCTGGCCCTTTCATGTACTCTCGGCCTTCAGGTCTTTTATGTAACTCGGCCTTCAGGTCTTTTTATTGAATGTATTTCCCTTTCTTCGTATGCTTCGACTTCCTCTTTTTCGTGTTCTTTCGGGTAAGGTGATCTTTAGCTCGTAGGTAGGTGCAAGAAGGCCGAAACCCATTGTTGGCAGCTTAAGGATTTGCATGTCTCTACCTTAGCATGGCTCGGTGCCGCTCCCTCGGCCTATCCGAGAGGTTTCTTGAGTCCGAGGGCTATGGATTTTTAAGGGATCTTGAACAATTGGGGTTTTCACCAAGTGGTGTTCCCTCTCAGCTCCAGCCGAAGGGTCTTTTAGACTCTGGTATTGATCCAAAAATCTAGTCGAGGGCAGATCCTTCTGCCGTCGTCACTCCCTACCAATTTGAGGACCTTTGGTTAGGTCCCCTCGGCCATTGGCCTGAGCCCCGAACCAAGGTGAGGACCCTCGATCAGGTCCACTTGGCCTTGGCCTGAGCTCTCAACCGAGGTAGGGACCTTCGGTCAGCTCGACTCAGCCTTTGCTTGAGACCCCGATCGAGGTGAGGACTTTCGGTCAGCTCGGCTCGACCTTACCCTGAGCCCCCGACCGAGGTGAAGACCTTTGGTCAGTTTAGCTCGGCCTTTGCCCGAGCCCCCGACCGAGGTGAGGACCTTCTGCTGTATCTGTTCGGCAGAGTTAAGGTCACCAGACAGGAGAGTTCCTTTCAATTTTCGTAAAGCAGCTTTCGTATTTTTCATGAATAAGATCCTCTGGAGTTTAGGATGTGGAATTACAACTTGAAAGTGCATAGGAGCAAAAATTACAAAAATTACAAAAACAAGTATGCTTGCTAACTTCACTACTGATAGAATTTTCTTAAGTTCTCAAAGTTCCACGATCGGGGTACCCTTTCTCCCCCCGTAGTCTCCAGGTGATAGGACCCTGGTCGTATTACCCTTGAGACTCTTTAGGGACCTTCCCAATTTGGAGCTAGCTTCCCTTGATGTCTCGGGTATGATACTTCAGCCCTTCTAAGGATGAGGTCACCCATTCTGGACTCGTTCTTTTGAACTTTGGTGTTGTAGTGTCTCGTAATCCTCTGTTGGTAAGCAGCCATCCTTTCTTACGAGGTGTCCCTGACTTCGGCCAAGAGGTCTAAGTTTGCTCGGAGTCCTCCATCGTTTTCCTCTTCATTGTAGTACTGAATCCGGTGGGTTATGGCACCTATCTCCACTGGAAGTACAGCTTCAGTGCCGTAAGTTAGAATGAAGGGTGTTTGTCCGGTGGTCGATCTCTCAGTTGTGCGGTAGGCCCAGAGGATGTGGTGCAACTTGTCTGCCCATAGCCCTTTGGCATCATCCAGTCTCTTCTTTATTCCTTGAAGCAGGGTATGGTTGGTCACCTCTGTCAGCCCGTTGGTCGGTGGATAACCGACAGAGGTATTCCTGTGGTCGATGGCAAGGGCATCACAGAACAAGCCGAAGGTCGAGTTGGCGAACTGAGTTCTATTGTCCGTTACCACAACCCGAGGGATTCCAAATCGATAGACTACCACCCTCTGGAAGAAGTCCCTTATGTTCTTTTCGGTTATCGTTGCTAGTGCTTCGGCTTCTGCCCATTTCGTGAAGTAGTCTACCACCACAACGACAAACTTCCTTTGTCTCGTGGCCAGGGGGAATGGGCCCAGGATGTCGATTCCCCACATGGTGAATGGTATTGGGCTCGATAGAGATGAGAGCTCGGTAGAATGCTGCCTGGGGACGGGGGAGAACATCTGACACTTGATGCACTTCTTGACTAATGATTCCGTATCCTTCCTCATTGTTGGCCAGTACAGACCCTGCCTTAGCACTTTATGTGCCAAGGCCCGAGCTCCCAGGTGCTAGCCGTATATCCCTTCATGCACCTCTCGGAGTGCATACTCGCCATCGACGGGGTCTAAACACTTGAGGTATGGCACGGTGAACCCTATTTTGTACAGTGTCTCGTCCTTCAAAAGGAAGCATGCTGACCTCATTCGTACTTTCTTTGCCTCATCCCTATTCTTTGGGAGCTTTCCTTCCTTGAGGTATTTGGTTATGGCATCCATCCAGCTATGGCCGTGTTCGCCTACAGGTAATACCTCTCGGGGTCTTTCGGTAATTGGCTGTGGTAGCACTTCAAAATACACCGATCATCCAAGGTCAGTGAAGTCGGAGGTGGCCAACTGCGATAGTGCGTCTGCACTAGCATTCTCTTCCTGTGGCACCTGCCTTATCTCAAAATCCTTGAAGGTTGTTATTCTTTCTCGCACTGTCTTCAAGTACCCAGCCATCCTTTGTTCCTTGGCTTCGTAGTCTCCATTCACCTGTCGTACCACGAGCTGTGAATCACTATGCACCACCAGCTCCTGTACCATCAAAGCCCGAGCTAGATTAACTCCGACTATTAAAGCTTCGTATTCTGCTTCATTGTTGGAGGCATTGAAGTCAAACCGTAAGGCATACTCTATCTTGAAACCTTTAGGGCTGACCAATATGATTCCTGCACCGCTTCTTACGCTGTTGGAAGCACCATCCACATACAATGTCCAAGCCTTTTCTCCTCGGTCCTCGGTAAACTCCTGGGGATCATCAGGGAGCGTCGTCTCGGCTATGAAGTCTGCGAGGGCTTGTGCTTTAATTGTTGTTCTTGGTTTGTACTGGATGTCGAATTCTCCCAACTCTATGGCCCAGTTTACCAGGCGACCGGACATCTCCAGCCGCTGCAGTATCTTCTTCAGGGGCTGGTCTGTGAGTACGTATACCGTATGTACTTGAAAATAAGGCCTCATCTTTCTTGTCACTATTACTAGGGCATACGCCACTTTCTCCGTCTTTCTATATCTTATTTCGGCATCTAGCAGGGTTCAGCTGACGTAGTATATTGGCCGTTGTTGCCTTCCCACTTCCTTCGTAAGTATTGCGCTTATCGCCACTGCTGATACAGCCGAGGCTACTCCGAATGCACACTTTACCGGGTTCAGCTTCATGACGTACTGCCTCAACACCTGGAACGCCTCTTCTAAGTCTTGAATGTGTCGTTTCGCCTTCAGGCTTTTTACGATCATATCGTCCATGTACACCTCCATGGTTTTGTCGATCATCCCCTTGAAGATTTTATTAACCAACCTTTGATTGGTGGCCCCAGCATTTTTTAGCCCGAAGGGCATGACTTCATAGCAGTACAGTCCTCCCTCAGTCACGAAGGATGTTTTCGGGACATCAACCTCTGAAATCATGATCTAATTGTACCCCGAGTATGCATCCATGAAGCTCAGTGCCTCGTATCCTGCTGTGGCATCAATGAGGAAGTCTATCTTCGGCAGGGGGTATGCGTCCTTTGGGCAGGCCTTGTTCAGGTTAGTGAAGTCGATGCAGATCCTCCACTTCCCATTTGCCTTTAGGATCATCACCATATTGGATATCCACTTCGGGTATTGGATCTCGCGGATGAACTTTGCTTTTAGCATCTTCTCTACCTCTTCGTTTATTTTCTGCTGCCTTTCGGGGGCGAATATGATACCCTACTTTTTAAACCCGGTCTAATTACAAGGTTGACCCGATTTAACCATGTAAGACCCGAACCGGAGAGGGTTAAGGCGGGTTCCTTATGGACCATGATGGCAAGGGTGACCTTGAACACTGGTTGGTCAGACAAGTCCGAGTCAGTGCCAGAGGAGACGGGTGTACCCAAGCCGTGTACATGCACATATCATAAGGCCATGTATGGATAAAGTTGGTATGTAGCCGTATCCTAAAGCGCATACGTATAATATACCTTGTGCCGAGAGTCGAATTCCACCAAAATCCCACTTGTTGGCCAATTTTCGGCCCTCAGGTGAGCGGTCACAGGTGGGCGCATCCGCCCACCTGAGTGACCCACCCATGTGCTACTAATGATTTTAAGAAAGTATAAATAGCATTATTTGTGTTTTTCAATATCTCATTTATTACACGAAAAGTTGGTGAGAAGATTTAGATGAGAGAGAAGAGAAGGGAGAAAAGAGAACGAAGAAGAAGAAAGGGGAAGGAAGAGGAAGAAGAAATGGATTTTAACGGCGCCAAGGTTTGATCTTCCCATTCCTACGCCGGAAGAGTGATCTCCAACATGAGATCTATGTTTAGAGGTGAGCGAAGGCTATGTTCCTTAAACTTTCACCATACCCAAGTAAAACCCTTGATTTGGGTAGAGTTCCTTGAGGTCTTGTAAATCCCCCTTGAGATGATGAATCTAAGGTTTAATAGATGGTCTATGTGTTGATTTTGAAGGATTTGAAGAAGTGTTTATAAGGTTGGAGAAGCATTGGTGATTTGAAGTGATTTTGGGGTTTTGAAATGAGTTCTTGAGCAAAGAAGGTAAGATGGCTTTCCATTCCTTAAATCTAACCTAGATCTAGGTTAGAATCATCTTATAAGACCTTGAATATGTGGAAAATAGGATTAGAAAAGCCCTATTTGATTCCCCAAAGGTTGGGAAAAATAACAGTTTTTCGCCCTCTCAGGTGGGTTGAGACCGGTGGGCCAAATGG